>NC_052149.1:122409196-122574228 GCF_902713615.1 Scyliorhinus canicula | reverse complement strand
CTCCCTCAACGCCATAGCCAGAGGTACAATCGCCAGTGTAAAGAGCAAGGGGGACAGGGGGCACCCCTGCCTGGTCCCACGGTAGAGCCGAAAGTAAAAATCTCCAACTTTTACCACGACTCGCCTCGGTGACCCTGGACCAGTCTCGGCCCCGTATGCTCTTGACCGCGACGACGACTGTGCTCATCAACGGGCGCAAAACATCCTGCCTGATCGACTCCGGGAGCACAGAGAGCTTCATACAACCCCAACACGGTACGGCGCTGTTCTCTTCCCATACACCCAGTTAACCAAAGAATCTCCCTGATCTCTGGGTCTCACTCTGTAGAGATCAAAAGGTTCTGTGTAGCGAACCTCACGGTCCAGGGAAGGGAATTAAAAAATTTACGGCTCTACATCCTTCCTCACCTCTGCGCTGCCAAGCTCCGAGGATTGGACTTCCAATGTAACCTCCAGAGTTTAACTTTTAAATTCGGCGGCCCTATACTCCCCTCACTGTCTGCAGCCTCGCGACCCTCAAGGTCGATCCGCCTTCCCTTTTTGCGAACCTCACCCCGGATTGCAAACCCGTCGCCACCAGGAGTAGACGGTACAGTGTCCAGGACCGGACCTTCATTAGGTCGGAAGTCCAACGGTTACTGAAAGAAGGTATTATCGAGGCTAGCAACAGCCCCTGGAGAGCTCAAGTAGTGGTTGTAAAGACAAGGGAGAAGCACAGGATGGTCATCGATTATAGTCAGACCATCAACAGGTTTACGCAGCTCGACGCGTACCCTCTCCCCCGCATATCTGATTTGGTCAATCAGATTGCACAATACAAGGACTTTTCCACGGTGGACCTCAAATCCGCCTACCATCAGCTCCCCATTTGCCCTAGTGATCGCAAATACACTACATTCGAACCTAAGGGTTCCCTTCAGTGTCACAAATGGAGTCTCGGTCTTCCAACGGGAGATGGACCGAATGGTTGACCGGTACGGTTTGCGAGCCACGTTTCCGTACCTCGATAACGTCAACATCTGTGGCCACGACCAGCAGGACCACGAAACCAACCTCCGAAAATTCCTCCGTACCGCAAAAATCCTTAATCTAACCTACAGCAAGGACAAATGCGTGTTCAGCACCGACCGTCTAGCCATCCTCGGCTATGTAGTGCATGATGGAGTTATAGGCCCAGATCCCGAACGCATGCGCCCCCACATGGAGTTTCCCCTCACCCACTGCTCCACGGCCCTGAAACTCTGCCTGGGATTTTTTTCATATTATGCCCAGTGGGTCCCCAACTATGCGGACAAGGCCCGCCCACTAATTCAATCCACGGTTTTTCCCCTTTCGGCAGTGGCCCGCCAGGCCTTCAGCTGCATCAAAGCGGACATCGCAAAGGCCACGATGCACGCAATCGATGAATCCCTTCCCTTTCAAGTCGGGAGCGACAGAGAGGGCGGAGTGAGAGAGGGGAGGAGTGACAGAGAGGGGGGAGTGACAGAGAGAGGGGAGTGAGAGAGAGGGGGGAGTGACAGAGAGGGGGGAGTGACAGAGACTCCACGCTTCAGAAATCCTCCATTCCTCCGTTGAAAAGGAGGCCCGGGCCATAGTAGAAGCTGTGCGGCACTGGAGGCATTACCTGGCCGGCAGGAGATTCACTCTCCTCACTGACCAACGGTCGGTTGCTTTCATGTTTGATAATGCACAGCGGGACAAGATAAAGAACGATAAAATCCTACGGTGGAGGATCAAGCTCTCCACCTACAACTATGAGATCTTGTATCGTCCCAGGAAGCTAAACGAGCCTCCTGATGCCCTATCCCGCGGCACATGTGCCAACACACAAGTGGACCGACTCCGGGCCCTCCACGAGGATCTCTGCCAGCCAGGGGTCACTCGATTCTTCCATTTCATCAAGACCCGCAACCTGTCCTACTCTATCGGGGAGGTCAGGACTGCCACCAGGAACTGCCAAATCTGCGCGGAGTGCAAGCCGCACTTCTACAGGCCAAGGAAAGCGCACCTGATAAAGGCTTCCCGTTCCTTTGAATGCCTCAGTATGGACTTCAAAGGGCCCCTCCCATCCACCGACCGCAACACGTATTTTCTGCACGTGATTGACGAGTACTCCCGGTTCCCATTCGCCATCCCCTGCCCCGACATGACCGCAGCCACTGTCATAAAAGCCCTCCACAGTATCTTTACACTGTTCGGTTTCCCCGCCTACATACACAGCGATAGGGGGTCCTCCTTCATGAGCGACGAACTGCATTAATTCCTGCTCAGCAAGGGCATTGCCTCCAGCAGGACGACCAGTTATAACCCCCGGGGAAACGGACAGGTAGAGAGGGAGAACTGAACGGTCTGGACGACTGTCCTACTGCCCTACGGTCCAGGAATCTCCCAGTCTCACGCTGGCAGGAGGTACTTCCGGATGCATTCCACTCCATCCGATCACTGCAGTGTACCACGACCAACCAAACACCTCACAAACGTTTCCTTGTCTTCCCTCGGAAGTCCTCCGGGACCTCGCTCCCAACCTGGCTGGCAGCTCTTGGACCCATCCTGCTCCGCAAACACGTGCGGGCGCCCAAGTTGGACCCATTGGTCGAGAGGGTCCACCTCCTTCACGCTAACCCTCAATACACGCACTCCCCTCTCTCTGTCACTCCCCCCTCTCTGTCACTCCCCCCTCTCTGTCACTCCCCCCTCTCTGTCACTTCCCCTCTCTGTCACTCCCCTCTCTGTCACTCCCCCTCTCTGTCACTCCCCTCTCTGTCACTCCCCCCTCTCTGTCACTCCCCTCTCTGACACTCCCCCCTCCGTCACTCCCTCTCTGTCACTCCTCTCTCTGTCACTCCCCCCCTCTCTGTCACTCCCCCCTCTCTGTCACTCCTCCTCTCTCTCACTCTGCCCTTTCTGTCGCTCCCTCTCTGCCACTCCCCCTCTCTGTCACTCCCCCCTCTCTGTCACTTCCCCCTCTCTGTCACTCCCCTCTCTGTCACTTCCCCCTCTCTGTCACTCCCCCCTCTGTCACTCCCCTCTCCGTCACTCTCCCCTCTCTCTCACTCCCCGCTCTGTCACTCCTCCACTCTCTCACTCCGCCCTCTCTGTCGCTCCCTCTCTTTCATTCCTCTCTCTGTCACTCCCCCCTCTCTGTCACTCCCCCCTCTCTGTCACTCTTCCTCTCTGTCACTCCTCTCTCTGTCACTCCCCCCCTCTCTGTCACCTCGCTCCCAACCTGGCTGGCAGCTCCTGGACCCATCCTGCTCTGCAAACACGTGCGTGCGCACAAGTTGGACCCATTGGTCGAGAGGGTCCATCTCCTTCACCTTAACCCTCAATATGCCTACGTGGCGTACCCCGATGGCCGATAGGATACGGTCTCTCTACGGGACCTGGTGCCCGCTGGATCGCCAAACACACACCCACCACCACCCCAACCCTCCCTCCCACCAGCGCAACCCACAGCCGCCCCCTTCCCAGGTGGTCGGTCCTCCCACTGGTCCCATTTAGGGGTGATGAAGCGACCGAAGAAGCCGAAGCCACGGTCCCGGAGCCACGGATGCCCGAGCCAGCGCCTGCATCACCGCCGAAACTGCGGCCATTGCAGAGGACGACCAGGGCCTCCGATCGACTAATTGTTTCATTTTGACACATGAATGTAAATAAATACTGTGAATAGTTGCGACATGTAACGAGGCAAAACACTACTAATGTATACCAGGTACCACCATAACCTCAACCTCTACCACTGTATAACGCGAAACCACCACCCCGCCGGATTTTTAACAGGGGGTGAATGTGGTAGTCGGTATTCGGGGTATGACGGTACCCAGGTTGATGCTGTAAGGCCATTGGTGTGGGAGGTACCTGAGACAGCAATATCATTGGGGAAACCTGCCTGCTGGTTCCGCTCAGTAAGGCGGAGTATAAGAGCCTGTGTCTCCCTAGCAGCTGCATTCTGTACCTGTGCTGCTGCGGAAAACATCTAGTCCAATAAAGCCTTCAATTGTCATCCAATCTCGCTTCTGGAGTCATTAATCGAGCATCACCCCTCTCTGTCACTCCCTCTCTGTCATTCCTTTCGCTGTCACTCCCCCCTCTCTGTCACTCCCCTCTCTCTGTCACCCCCTCTCTGTCACTCCCTCTCTGTCATTCCCCTCTCTGTCACTCCCACTCTGTCACTCCCCTCTCTGTCACTCCCCCCTCTCTGTCACTCCCCTCTCTGTCATTCCCCCCTCTCTGTCACTCCCCTCTCTGATACTCCCCCCTCTGTCACTCCCCTCTCTCTGTCACTCCCCTCGCACTGTCAATCCCCTTCTCTGTCACTCCTCACTCTGTCACTCCCCCCTCTCTGTCACTCCCCCCTCTCTGTCACTCCCCTCTCTCTGTCACTCCACTCGCTCTGTCATTCTCCTCTCTCTCTCACTCCCTCTCTCTGTCACTCCTCTCTCTGTCACTCCCCCCTCTCTGTCACTCCCCCTCTCTGTCACTCCCCCCTCTCTCACTCCCTCTCTCTGTCACTCCTCTCTCTGTCACTCCCCCCTCTCTGTCACTGCCCCCTCTCTGTCACTCCCACATCTCTGTCACTCCCCCCTCTCTGTCACTCCCCCTCTCTCACACACCCTCTCTCTGTCACTCCTCGCTCTATCAAACCCCCCTCTCTGTCACTCCCCTCTCTGTCACTCCTCTCTCTGTCATTCCCCCCTCTCTGTCACTCCCCTCTCTGTCACTCCCCCCTCTCTCACTCCCTCTCTCTGTCATTCCTCTCTCTGTCACTCCCCCCTCTCTGTCACTGCCCCTCTCTGTCACTCCCACATCTCTGTCACTCCCCCCTCTCTGTCACTCCCCCTCTCTCACACACCCTCTCTCTGTCACTCCTCGCTCTATCAAACCCCCCTCTCTGTCACTCCCCTCTCTGTCACTCCTCTCTCTGTCACTCCCCCCTCTCTGTCACTCGCCCCTCTCTGTCACTCCCCCCTCTCTGTCACTCCCCTCTCTGTCACTCCTCTCTCTGTCACTCACCCCTCTCTGTCACTCCCCTCTCTCTCACTCCCTCTCTCTCACTCCCCTCTCTCTCACTCCCCTCTCTCTCACTCCCCTCTCTCTCACTCCCCTCGGTCTGTCACTCCCTCACTCTGTCACCCCCCCCTTCTCTGTCACTCCCCTCTCTCTGTCACTCCCCTCCCTGCCACTCCCCCCTCTCTGTCACTCCACTCGCTCTGTCACTCTCCTCTCTGTTACTCCCCCCTCTCTTTCATTCCCCTCTCTGTCACTCCCCCCTCTCTCTCACTCCCCTCGCACTGTCAATATCCTTCTCTGTCACTCCTCACTCTGTCACTCCCCCCTCTCTGTCACTCCCCCCTCTCTGTCACTCCCCTCTCTCTGTCACTCCACTCGCTCTGTCATTCTCCTCTCTCTCACTCCCTCTCTCTGTCACTCCTCTCTCTGTTACACCCCCCTCTCTTTCATTCCCCTCTCTGTCACTCCCCCCTCTCTCTCACTCCCCCCTCTCTGTCATTCCCCTCTCTGTCCCTCCCCCTCTCTGTCACACCCCCTCTCTGTCACTCCCCCTTTCTCACTCCCCCCTCTCTGTCACTCCCCTCCCTGCCACTCCCCCCTCTTTGCCACTCCACCCTCTCTGTCACTCCCCCCTCTCTCTCACTCCCCTTCTCTGACACTTCCCTCGCTCTGTCACTCCCCCCTCTCTGTCACACCCCCTCTCTGTCACTCCCCCTCTCTATCACTCCCCTCTCTGCCACTCCTCTCTCTGTCACTCCCCTCTCTGTCACTCCCTTCTATGCCACTCCACTCTCTGTCACTCCCCCTCTCTCACTCCCTGTCTGCCACTCCCCTCTCTCTGTCACTCCCCTCTCTGTCACTCCCTCTCTGTCACTCCCCCTCTCTGTAACTGCCCTCTCTGTCACTCCCCCTCGCTATCACTCCCCTCTCTCACTCCCCCTCTCTGTCACTCCTCTCTGTCACTTCCCTTTCTGTCACTCCCTCTCTCTCACTCCCCTCTCTCTCATTCCCCTTGCTCTGTCACTCCCCCTCTCTGTCACTTCCCCCCCGTCACTCCCCTCGCTCTGTCACGCCCCCTCTCTGTCACTCCCCCTCTCCGTCACTCCCCCTCTCTCTGACACTCCCCTCTCTCTGTCACTCCCCTCTCTGTCACTATTCTCTCTCTATCACTCCCCCCATCTTGATGTTGTGAGTGTCAGCATCTCCAAAGTCCACAAATTACGCTTTCCGAGGCAGGTGTCTGAACAAACTATCTCTGAATGTAGGAAGCAGCTGTGAGTGGCGAGTATTTATTGACGTTTTTATACCTGACTTTTAATGAGGCCCATCAAATCTATTCGCCCTTGCTTTCAATGGTAACTTTCATGCATGTCACATTAAATATAAATACGGTAAAAGAGTCTGACAGATATTGCCTAATTTAAATATTGCAGGCAGTAGTCCGACTCTTATGAGTTACACAATACATCCAAATAAACCCAGATTTCACCGCATTGGGGATGGCCATAAGACCATAAGGTGCAGGAGCAGTAATCGGCCATTCGACCCATCAAGTCTGCTCCGCCATTCAACGAGATCATGACTGATCTGATGTGATCATGACGTTTAGCCGCACTTCTAACTTAACTAAAGTTACCAACTCTCCTAAACCTTGACCCACACGGTTCTGGGTGTGGAAACTGTCCTACAATCTGGAATGCCCTGTCAATACTGAAACACTGCCATCGACTGGCTGCGAACATTGACTCGTACCAAATAAATCTACTGATTTTTATCGACACACATGGAATCATTTACAGACCCTCCCACTCCCAGAAGCTCCACTGAAGATAATGACACCCTCCCACATGGACCAAACACACACAACAGCACACTCCCCAGGCTCAGCTCTGAATGTATCAAGTCATTCTCAATAAATGCCTTGTAAATACTGACACATTCACACTGGAATCCCTGAATATACTGACACACTTCCACGGAATGCCAGCAAATACTATCACACTCCCAGGAAATTCCTCAGAAATATTGACACACTACCACGGAAATCTCCACAAATATTGACGCACTCCCAAGGAAATCTCCGCAAATACAACACACACACACATGGGAAAAACCTTGTAAAAACTGAAACACACATGGAGGGAACCCAAGTCACTGTTGACAAACACACAGAAAATTCAGTAAATGCCGACACACTCCCAGGGACACATTGTAAATACTGACAAACTCCCAAGGGACCCCCTGTAAATACTGACACAGTCACAGGGTATCCCTTTAAAGATTCACACACTCTCTGGGATCCCATGTAAACACTGTCACACTCCCTGGAACTCCTCTAAATATTGACACACTCCCGGGAAGTCCCCTGTAAATACTGACACACTCCCCAGGGAACCCCCTATAAATACTGACACACTCCCTGGGAATCCCCTGTAAATACTGACACACTCCCTGGGAATCCCCTGTAAATACTGACACACTCCCCAGGGATGCCTTGTAAATACTGACACACTCCCGGGAAGTCCCCTGTAAATACTGACACACTCCCCAGGGAACCCCCTATAAATACTGACACACTCCCCAGGGACGCCCTGTAAATACTGACACACTCCCTGGGAATCCCCTGTAAATACTGACACACTCCCCAGGGGACCCCCTGAAAATATTGACACACTCCCCGGGGAACCCCTGTAAATACTGACACACTCCCTGGGAACCCCCTGTAAATACTGATACACTCCCTGGGAACCCCTGTAAATACTGACACACTCCCTGGGGATCCTCTGTAAATACTGACAGACTCTCAGGAACCCCTGTAAATATTGACATACTCTCTGGAACCCCCTGTAAATACTGACACACTCCTCAGGGGACCCCCTGTAAATACTGACACACTCCCCAGGGATCCCCTGTAAATACTGACACACTCACCAGGGACGCCCTGTTAATACTGACACACTCCCTGGGAACCCCCTATAAATACTGACACACTCCCCGGGGACACCCTGTAAATACTGACACACTCTCTGGGAACCCCCTGTAAATACTGACACACTCCCTGGGAACCCCCTGTAAATACTGACACACTCCCCGGGGACCCCCTGTAAATACTGACACACTCCCCAGGGATCCCCTGTAAATACTGACACACTCACCAGGGACGCCCTGTTAATACTGACACACTCCCTGGGAACCCCCTATAAATACTGACACACTCCCCGGGGACACCCTGTAAATACTGACACACTCCCCAGGGAACCCCCTGTAAATACTGACACACTCCCTGGGAACCCCCTGTAAATACTGACACACTCCCTGGGAACCCCCTGTAAATACTGACACACTCCCCGGGGATCCTCTGTAAATACTAACACACTCCTGGGAAATCCTCTGTAAATACTGACACGCTCCCAGAAACCCCTTGTAAATACTGACACATACCCCAGGGACTGTCTGTAAATATAACACAGTCCCTGGAACCCGTGAAAATACTGGCACACTCCCCGGGGATCCTCTGTAGATACTGACAGACTCTCAGGAACCCCTGTAAATATTGACATACTCTCTGGAACCCCCTGTAAATACTGACACACTCCCTGGGAACCCCCTGTAAATACTGACACACTCTCTGGGAACCCCCTGTAAATACTGACACACTCTCTGGGAACCCCCTGTAAATACTGACACACTCCCTGGGAACCCCCTGTAAATACTGACACACTCTCTGGGAACCCCCTGTAAATACTGACACACTCTCTGGGAACCCCCTGTAAATACTGACACACTCTCTGGGAACCCCCTGTAAATACTGACACACTCTCTGGGAACCCCCTGTAAATACTGACACACTCTCTGGGAACCCCCTGTAAATACTGACACACTCCCTGGAAACCCCCTGTAAATACTGACACACTCTCTGGGAACCCCCTGTAAATACTGACACACTCCCTGGAAACCCCCTGTAAATACTGACACACTCCCTGGGAACCCCCTGTAAATACTGACACAGTCCCTGGGAACCCCCTGTAAATACTGACACACTCCCCAGGGACCCCCTGTAAATACTGACACACTCCCTGGGAACCCCCTGTAAATACTGACACGCTCTCCGGGGATCCTCTGTAAATACTGACACACTCCCTGGGAACCCCCTGTAAATACTGACACAGTCCCTGGGAACCCCCTGTAAATACTGACACACTCCCCAGGGACCCCCTGTAAATACTGACACACTCCCTGGAAACCCCCTGTAAATACTGACACACTCCCTGGGAACCCCCTGTAAATATTGATACACTTTCTGAGAATTCCTACTGTACAGGTGCAAGCTCCCAGTGAATACTGGTGCGGCTAGCCATTGGAGCTATCATCGATTGTTGTAAAAACCCAACTGTTTCACTGATCTCCTTTCGGGAAGAAGATCTGCCGCCATAACCTGGTCTGGCCTATATGTGACTCCAGACCCACAGCAATGTGGGGTGACTCTGAAATGGCAGAGCAAGACCCTCAGTTATATCAAAATGCAACAATGTCTAAAAGGAATGAAATCTGACAGACAACCAGGCATTGACATCGGCACTGGAAATGACAATAGTAAATCCAACCCTGTCAACCTTATAAAGTCCCCCTTATCTGGGGTCTAGCGCCAAATTTGGAAGAGTTGTCACACAGACTCCTGCAGCATCATAATCACGGAACGAAACCTCACAGATACTATCCCAGACACCGCCATCACTTTCCCTTCATTCCAACAGGTGGTGGCTTAGTGGTATACATTGGGGATGCAGTTGCACTGCGAGTCCTCAAAATTGACCCCATGAAGTCTCATGGCATCAGGTCAAAGATGGGCAAGGAAACGCCTGCTGGTTACCACCTATCGCCTTCCCCATCACCCCCCGCGCCTCAGATGATGAATCAGTACTCCTCCGTGTTGAACATCACTTGAAGGAGGCACTGAGGGTGACAAGGACACAGAGACTTCAATATCCAATCACCAAGAGTGTCTTGGTAGCACCACCGCTGACCGAGCTGGCCAGGTTATAAAAGACTGCTGGACTGTGCCTGCGGCAGGCGTTGAAGGAACCAACAGGAGGGAAATAACTCAGCTTCAACAATCTACCCATCACAGATCTGTCCATGATCATATTGGTAGGAGTGACCACTGCACAGTCGTTTTGGAAATGAGGTCCCATTTTCACATTGAGGATACCCTCCATCATGTTGTGTGGCATTACCATAGAGCTAAAAGGGATAGATTTTGAGCAGATCTGGCAACTCAAGACTGGGCATTCATGAGGCGCTGTGGGCCATCAGCAGCAGCAGAATTGTGTTCAACCACAATCTGTAACCTCATGTCCTGGCATATCCCCCATTCTACCAGGAGATCAATCCCGGTTCAATGAAGAATGCAGGAGGGTATGCCAGGAGCATCACCAGGCATACCTAAGCTGAGGTGTCAACCTGGTGAAGCTACATCACAGGAGTGCTTGCTTGCCAAACAGCATAATAACGAAGTAGACATAACTAAGCAGTTTCACAACCGATGGATCAGATCTAAGCTCTACAGCCTTGTCCCATCCAGCTGTGAATGGTGGTGGACAATGAAACAACTCACTGGAGGAAATATCCACAAAAATCCCATCCTCAATGATGGAGGAGCCCAGCACATACGTGTAAAAGACAAGGCTGAGGTCTTTGTGACAATATTCAGCCAGAAGTGTTTATTGGATGATCCATCTCGGCCTCCTCTGGGTCCCCAGCATCACAGATGTCATTCTTCAGCCAATTTGATTAACTCTACGTGATATCAAGAAACGGCTGAAAGCACTGGATACTGCAAAGGCTGTGGGCCCTGACAATAATCCGGCAATAGTACTGAAAACTTGTGCTCCAGAACTTGCTGCAGTCCCTAGCCAAGCTGTTCCAGTACAGCGACAACATTGGAATCTACCCGGCAATGTGGAAAATTGCCATGGTATGTCCTGTACACAAAAAGCAGGAGAAATCTAACCCAGACAATTACTGCCGCATCAGTCTACTCTCGATCAGCAGTCACGTGATGGAAGAGGTTATTCATCAAGTGGCATTTACTCAGCAGTCACCCGCTCAAATGGCGTTCATTTCAGGTTCCTCCAGGGTCACTCAGCTCCTGACCTCATTATAGCCTTGTTTCAAACATGGACAAAAGAGCTGAATGCCAGAAGTGAGGTGAGCAGCATGACTGCCCTTGACATCAGGGCAGCATTTGACCGAGTATGACATCAAGGAGTCCGATCAAAACTGGAGTCAATGGGAATCAGGGGAATACTCTTCGCTGGTTGTGTCATATCTAGCACAAAGAAAGATGGTTGTTGGAGTTCAATCATCTCAGCTCCAGAACATTGCTGCAAGAGTTCCTCAGGGTAGTGTCCTCGGCCCAACCATCTTCAGCTGCTTCATCATGACCTTCCCTCCATCATAAGATCAGAAGTGGGGGTGTTTGCGGATGACTGCACAATGTTGAGCAACATTTACAACTCCTCAGATACTGAATGAGTCCATGTCCAAATGCAGAAAGACCTGGACAATATCCAGGCTTGGTCTGATAACTGGCAAGCAACATTGGTGCCACACAAATACCAGATGATGACCATTTCCAACCAGTGAGAACCCACCATTTCCTCTTGATGTTCAATGGCATTACCATCACTGAATCCCCCACTACCAACATGCTGGGAGTTGCCAATGGCTAGAAACTGAACTGGACTAAATATATAAATACTGTGGCTACCAGAGCATGTCAGAGGCTGGGGTTCCTGAGGTGAGCAACTCAACTCCTGATGCCTCAAAGCCGGTCCACCATCTACAAAGGTACAAGTCAGGAATGTGATGGAATTGGCTGGATGAGTGCAGCTCCAACAACACTCAAGAATTGGCCGGGTTGGATTTGTCCTGTTTCTTGTGGGCAGGACACACCTGGACAATTTTCCACATTGCCAGGTAGATGCCAATCTTGTAGCTGTACTGGAACAGCTCGTCTTGGGGAACATTCTGAAGCACAAGTCTTCAGCATCTGCAATTGCTGGGTCTTTAGTTTTCATGATGTAGAACATCCGAGACACCGAGAAGGATTGATTGTATTTGCACTCCAAGGAGCCTGCACACGGAATTAATAAACCGGTGTCGGCTGAACATTTCACAGCAATAGATTTCTTGATGGCCTTTCAAGTCCGTGGATCCATGTCTTTTTGAATTCACAGAGGTAGTGTTAATTTTCAATCTTGACCAGCAATGAAGTTACCAACTTTCTTAGGACAGATAATTAGAATCTTGGCAAACACGTTGGACGGTGTGACAGTGTTTATGTTTTCCACAGGACTGATGATGTGAACCATGTGTTCACCATTCTTCATCTCGACCTGAACATCATTGCCATTTTCTGGTTTCTCAGTCTCCTCACACCAGATGGTCATTCTTATTGTTTGAAGGTTGCTATTGTGTAAGGACTGTTTGGATCAGGGCACGGCTCTGTCACTGCATCTACCTTTGTGCAAGTTCACTGCCGCTGCCAATGGCCCTTTCTGCCCCGTGCCTTGTAGAATTGCTGGAATGCAGGGCATTTCCTTGGTTCACAGAGAAGACCAAACCTTCCATATGTCTTACTAGGTTTAGGTGTTCTAGTGAGTGCGTAAATAATTGGGGTTGTATTTAGGACCTGTGAGCTTTGAGGACCTGCGAGGATCGCTTCATACTAACAAATGCATCCCTGGGAGTGGATGTAATCACCAACTCAACAATTCTGTCCGTTAGCTCTGTGTTTGAAAACAATCATAGAATGTATCCTTTTCTCCATATCTGCTGATGAAGTGGTCAACAGATTCTGTAGGCTGTTGTCGAAATCACCTGAACTCCCGAGTTCAGATTCTCCCACAAGAGGAGACATCCTCTCCACATCCACCCTGTCAAGAATCTTCAGTATCTTAAAGGTTTCAATCAAGCCACCTCTTGCTCTTCTAAACTCCGGCAGATACAAGACTACTCAATCATTCCGTATGAAAAAACTCACCCTGGTATTAGTCTGGTATTAGTCTCTGAAGTGCTTTCAACACATTGACATCCTTCCTTATATCAGGAGACTGATATTGTGCACAGTAATCCAGATATGGTCTCACTAGTGTCATGTGAGTGTACGTTTAATAAAGGTTTAGTCTCTTATCATGTGACTTGTAGCACATTGGGCTGTGGCTGTGAGGCGTGAGAAGGTTCCAGTTTCAGTTTGACCGCTTTGGACTGCAGAAGGATAAAGAAGTGTTTTCCCTGTCTTTCTCTGTTTTCATTTTAAAAATTGTTCCAGTTCAAAAGCACATTGGTTGTGGCTAACTGCCTTGGTAACTTTACAGATAAAGTTGTTTTCTGAAGGAGTTTGTGATGTGACCCTCAATTCACTAGAGACACGATTGGAAGTAAACTGTGGTTTTAATAGTCTTACAACTGAGCCTGCCTGCGACCAGAGGGACTGAGAGCAGGCTCACGGCTGCAGCACTTTATACTTCCGGTAATGGGAGGGGCCATGGGCGGAGCCATGGGCAGAGCCAAGGTTGGAGCCCTGTACAAACTCCTCATCTCCCCATATGGGCAGAGCCGCACAACGGCTCACATACAGAGCCCACAAGGACATAATACTATGTAATGCAATACAGTGTGAATTACAATACAGTATAATTCACCACATTCACCCTATGAAAAGAATCAAGTCCGGCGGGCGGGGGCGACGGGTCTACAAGTTGAGTCGGTCCGGTGGCCGAGTCGTCCTTTGGGATCGGCGGAGCACCGGGGTTGCAGCCTCTTCGGGTGGCTGGGTGGTGACGATCGGTGTGAGTATGAGGGTAGATGCCGGGGGTGTTTCGGTCCGAGCTTCATTCCTGACCGCTGCGACGGGTGAAGGGGGGCGCAGGAAACCTATAGGCGCGGGGGCGCCGAGCGTGGGCAGGGGACCTATAGGCGCGGGGGCACAGGGCGTGGGGGGTTGGGTGGGGTGTAGTGTGTGGGGTACCTCGGCGGTGGTGGTGGTGGTGGTGGATCCTGCAGGCGTCACGTCCCGGAGGGAAACGGTGTCCTGACGGCCGTTGGGGTATTCAATAAAGGCGTATTGGGGGTTCGAGTGAAGCAGTAGTACCCTCTCTACTAGCGGAACTGTTTTGTGTGTCCGGACGTTTGTCCGGAGGAGAACCGGGCCCGGTGTCCTCAACCAGGATGGAAGCGAAACCCCCGTGGTAGTGCCCCTAGAGAAAACAAATAGTCGTTCGTGAGGGGTCTGGTTGGTGGCTGTGCACAGGAGGGACCTAACTGTATGGAGCGCGTCGGGGAGGACCTCCTGCCAATGGGAAGTCGGGAGATTCCTGGACCGGAGGGTCAGTAGGACGGTCTTCCAGACCGTTGCGTTCTCCCTCTCCACCTGCCCGTTCCCCCTGGGGTTGTAGCTGGTAGTCGTGCTCGAGGCGATGCCCTTGTCGAGCAGGTACTGACGCAGCTTGTCGCTCATGAAGGATGAACCCCGGTCGCTGTGTACATAGCTGGGGAAACCAAACATGGTGAAGATGCTGTGCAGGGCCCTAATGACTGTATGGGAGGTCATATCGGGGCACGGGATGGCAAAGGGGAAGCGGGAGAACTCGTCGATGACGTTAAGAAAGTACACATTTCGATTGGTCGAGGGGAGTGGCCCTTTGAAATCGATGCTCAGGCGTTCAAAGGGCCGGGATGCCTTTACTAGGTGGGCCCTGTCTGGTCTATAGAAGTGCGGTTTGCATTCCGCGCAGATCGGGTAATCCCTGGTGATGGCTTTTACTTCCTCGGTGGAGAAAGGCAGGTTTCGGGCTTTGACGTAGTGGGTTAGCCGGGTGACTCCCGGGTAGCAGAGGTCATTGTGGATAGCTTTCAGGTGGTTGTCTTGCGCGCTGGCGCATGTGTCGCAGGACAGGGCATCTGGGGGCTTGTTGAGCTTCTCCGGTCGATATATGATGTCGTAATCATAGGTGGAGAGTTCGATCCTCCGCCGCAAAATCATATTTTTAATTTTGCCCCTTTGCGAGTTGTCAAACATGAAGGCAACCGATCTTTGGTCGGTGATGAGGGTAAACCTCCTCCCTGCAAGGTAGTGCCCCCAGTGCCGTATAGCTTCCACAATGGCTTGGGCTTCCTTTTCGACTGAGGAGTGTCGAAGTTCCGAAGCGGAGAGGGTTCGGGCGAAGAAGGCGACTGGTCTCCCTGCCTGATTCAATATGGCTGCAAGAGCTACCTCTGAGGCATCGCTCTCAACCTGAAAGGGGACGGATTCATCCACCGCCCGCATGGCGGCTTTGGCGATGTCCTCCTTGATGCAGTTGAAGGCCTGGCGGGCCTCAGGTGTGAGTGGGAAAAGTGTGGCCTTAAAGAGTGAGCGGGCTTTGTCCATATACTGGGGGACCCACTGGGCATAATAAGAGAAGAATCCCAGGCACCTCTTGAGGGCCCTGGGACAATGAGGGACAGGGAGTTGTTAGAGTTGTTCTGGGTCGGGGCCCAGGACTCCGTTTTCCATGACATAGCCGAGGATGGCTAGTCTGGTCGTGCGGAAAACGCATTTCTCCTTATTATAGGTGAGATTGAGTTTCTGGGCGGTTTGGAGAAATCGGTGGAGGTTGGCGCCGTGGTCCTGCTGGTCATAGCCCCAGATGGTGACATTATCCAAGTACGGAAACGTGGCCTGCAGCCGTACTGGTCCACCATTCGGTCCATTGCTCGTTGGAACACCGAGACCCCATTTGTGACGCCAAAGGGGACCCGGAGGAAATGGAAGAGGCAGCCATCTGCCTCGAATGCCATGTAATGGTGGTCCTCCGGGCGGATTGGGAGCTGGTGGTAAGCAGACTTCAGATCCACCATGGAGAATATGCGGTACTGGGCGATCTGATCGACCATGTCTGCAATTCTGGGGAGGGGGTACGCATCGAGGTGCGTGAACCGGTTAATGGTTTGGCTATAATCAACCACCATTCGGAACTTTTCCCCGGTCTTGACGACCACCACCTGAGCTCTCCAGGGACTGTTACTGGCCCCTATGGCTCCCTCACGTAGGAGCCGCTGGACTTCGGCTCTAATAAATACCCTGTCCTGCAGGCTGTACCACCTGCTGCGAGTGGCTACTGGTTTACAGTTATCCGTTAGATTAGCGAAGAGTGGAGGGGGGTCGATTTTTAGCGTCGCTAGACTGCAGATAGTGAGTGGGGGCAGGGGCCCGCAGAAGCTGAGGGTGAGGCTCTTAAGATTACATTGGAAATCGAGCCCGAGTAAGAGTGAGGCGCAGAGTTCGGGGAGTACATACAGCTGGAAATTAGAGTAGCTGGCTCCCTGAATCATTAGGGTTGCGACGGTGCGCCCTTGTATGTGGACCGAGTGCGAGCCCAAGGTGAGGGAGATAGTTTGCCGTGCAGGGAAGATAGGGAGCGAACAGCGTCTTACCAGGTCAGGATGTACAAAGCTCTCGGTCCTCTCGGAGTCGAAGAGGCACGGTGTCCTGTACCCGTTGATTTTAACGGACATCATCGAGCTCTGGAGGTGCTTCAGACGTGACTGGTCCAACGTGACTGCGTTGAGTTGCGGGTAGTCGGTGGCTCAATCAGCTGTGCTGGAGTGGCCCCGTGATGACTGTCCGCTGAGGTCGTAGTCATCGAGGTTCGGTTCGGTTGATGGCCAGGATGGCGGCCCCCATTGATCGCACATGGCGGGTGATGAAGAAGATGGTGTCCAAGATGGCGGCCCCCATAACTCGCACGTTGCCGGCCGCGTGGAGGAGGATTGCCAAGATGGCGGTCCCCATGAGTGGCACATGCCGGGTGGAGGCGGAGTCGGCAGACACGCTGCAGCATTACGGGGTCTGCGGGCCTGCGAGTTGGGGAGGCGAGTGCTCTGGACTGCGGGGGAGTTAGAAAGTTTCGATTTTGCCAGGCATACTCGGGCATAGTGTCCTTTGCGACCGCAGCTGCTGCAGGTCGCGTTGCGGGCTGGGCAGTGCTGCCGCGGGTTTTGGGGCTGGCCACAAAATGGCATGCTGGCTCTCCATAGTGGGTGGGTGGCCGCGCAGCGCAGGCCTGGGGCAGTCGCTGGTCGGGGGCCCATGATGGGATCGCTTGGTCCGTGGGGAATGAGTTCAGAATGCGGAACGTGACCTCCATAGGCGTAGCTAACTCTACCGTGTCCTCCAAGTTCTGGGCCCCTTTCTCAAGTAATCGCTGGCGCACATAGTTAGACCTGAGCCCTGCAACGCATACATCACGGACAGCGAGTTCCATATGCTGGGAGGCCGTTACAGCCTGAAAATTGCAGTCCCGAGCAAGGACTTTTAAATCGCGCAGGAAGTCTTCAAGCGACTCCGCGGGGCGCTTAGGGCGAGTAGTGAAAATGTGCCGCGCGTAGTCCTCGTTTATCGGTCGCACGTACAATCGATCGAGTATAGCCAGGGCCTCAGGATATGAGGTGGTACAATTGAGTTGCGTAGGGATACGATGGCTCACCCCGTGCGTGCAGTAGGCCGAGTTTCTGCTCCTCTGTAGTCTCGGATGTGCTTGATTCAGCCAGGTATGCCTTGAAACATCAAAGCCAGTGTAGGAAGATTTCCTTCGCCTCTGCAGCCTGCGGGTCGAGTTCTGGTCGATCAGGTTTGAGGGCTGATTCCATAGTAGTTTTCTTCAAGTTTTCTAAGACTATTAAATTGATGTGACCATCAATTCACTAGAGACACGATTGGAAGTAAACTGTGGTTTTAATAACTGAGCCTACCTGCGACCAGAAGAACTGAGAGCAGGCTCACGGCTGCAGCACTTATACTTCCGGTAGTGGGAGGGGCCATTGGTGAAGCCATGGAAGGAGCAACGGGTGGAGCCCTGTACACGCTCCTCATCTCCCCCTATGGGCAGAGCCGCGCAACGGCTCACATACAGAGCCCACAAGGACATAATACTATGTAATGCAATACAGTGTGAATTACAATACAGTATGAATTCACCAGAGTTTGAATCTGTTGTTTGGAACTGGATCAGAATTTCAGGAAAAGGACCAGTCCCCTTCAAGTGAGAATACAGTGTGCCAGGCCACGCCCTTGAAAAGGGGTTTGGGATTTATTGGATTTTGTTATTGAATTGGAACAGTTAAGGGGGAATTCATTAAGTGTTCATAGATTACTGTAGCTGTGTGGTGTCTTGATGTTTGTAATTGATACCAAATTCTTGCTGTATATATATATATATGTTAACTATATTCTTAGAATAAACCTTGTTTTGATTAAATAGTCTAGGAAGTTTGATGAATCACACCTGCAGTGAAGGCTCTTGTGCTCATTCTAGCCAAATTCAACATAAACGTTCTAGGTCAGGTGAACTTCATAGTGCACTTTCGAATTTCTAAGCCCTGGCCCACAACACTGCACAACTGACGCATAACCTTTCTACTTTTGTATTCAATTCCCTTCATGTGCTAGGACACCCAGATTCATCTTCATCTCAGAGCTCTGCAATCTCTCACCACTTAGATATTGGGCAGGATTCTCCGTTGACTGACGCTGAAATCACGAAGCGCGATTGGGTGGAGACTAGGTTCTGACACCAAAATTGCAGCAGGCGTGATTTGAAGCCAAATCGCAATTCACCGTCATCTCGACAGCGGCGTCAATGTGGTCCTGAATGCGTGGACAGTATATGCCATTTTCATATCATTAGCTGGCCTGGTGATTCTCCGGGGCCTCCGTGATTCTCCACCTCCAGTGGGCCGGGTTACCATGAAATCGTGAAACCTGGGTCGTGGCTGCTGAGGGCCACCATGTAGCCTGTTGGACCTGGTTGGACACAGGAGTACCCACCATGCCAACATGGCGGCCTTTCACCCTCTGCAGACAATGGATATTGGAATTCAACGAGCAATATTGGCCTTCCTCCTAGTCACCACAATGCTGGGGGATGCCCTGCGGCTCTACGAACTGGAACTGCTCGAGGAGGAGGAGGCTGCAGCAGCAGAGCGTGCATCAGAGGAGTGTGCAATAATGGAGCGTGCCGCAGAGGAACAGGAGGCAGCCGCCCAGGATGGAGAGCTGGCCGTCCAACAGGCCGAGGAGGAGGAGTTGCTAAGGTGGCACCTCATGAGGCCTCATGTGTACCAGCAGCGCGTCATTCGAGAATTTGCCGGACCGGGCATGCTGTTGAAGACTCTGGCTGAACAGGGAGACAACACAACATAACTGCCAGGTCATGGTACATCTGGCACCGCGGGGGTATGGGGGAGGACACTCGCTCCCGGTGGCCATCAAGGGAACCGTCGCCCTGAACATTTACGCCACGGGATCCTTCCACCCGCCGATTGGGGACCTGTCCGAGATCTCAGACCTCAGTGCACAGGTGCATCATTACCTCACAGAGGCACTATCTGCCCAGTGGCCCAATACATCAATTTCAGTGAGGACCGAGCCCACCAGGATGCCCGGGCAATGGGTTTCGCCGCCATCACTGACATGCCCGTGTCCAGGGAGTGATCGACTGGATGCATGTCTCCCTACGACCACCTGCGGATGACAGGCTGCTCTACAAAAACCGAAAGTGGTGTCACTCAATGAATGTGCAGCTGATATGTGACCATCAACTGCGCAACATACATGTCTGCGCTCGATACCCAGACAATGTGCACGATGCCTTCATCCTGACACACTCAACGATTCCTGACATGTTCGAGGCCCCCCTCACTGGCTAGGGGGTTGGTCCTGGGTGACAGGGGTTATCCACTGCGGTCGTGGCTGATGACCCCTCTCCGGAGGCCACAGACCGACGCGGAGACCCATTACAACGACACCCATGCAGCACCAGGAGCGTGATGGAATGGTGCTTCGGCCTCCTGAAGATGCAGTTCAGGTGCCTGGACCTCTCTGGAGGGGCCTCCCAGTATAATGCTGAGCGGGTCGCCTGCATCATGGCAGCCTGCTGCATCCTCCACAACATCGCACAGCAGAGGGACTACATGCTGCAGCAGGAGAATGAACACCAGCCCTTGTCCGATGAGGAGGATGTGGGGTGGGGGAGAGTGGGCAGCTCATGGGGCCCAGGCAGGCGGGGAAGGGTGCGCAATGGCCAACCCGCACAGGACGGTCTCATCACCTCCAGGTTCACTGACTGGTCTGTGGGGAGTAAAACTGGCCAGGGGCACAGACACCGCAAAGCACCCCCCCCCCCCCCCCCCCCCCCGGCCTAAAACCCCTTTCTGTGATACATACCTGCTGCAGTATGGCAGTATGGGGTGCGGACCCTGGGTTGGCTCTAACACCAGATCTGGTCCGTGGGATGGAGGATGATGTCAACCCGCTCTGTGATGAGCTCTGCTGCTCCGCATCGTGTGACAACGCCTGACTCCTGCCCACGGTAACACCTGCCACCATCCACCTGGGTGTTCCCTACATGCCAGCTGGTCATTGCATCACATGGTCCCATCGAATCCCTGGGATGACGGTGGTGGGAACGGTTGGGGGAGGAGGGTGGGGAGCCCAGGTCACCCACACTGTCCACCCATTCCACCTCCCCCCCCCCCCCCCTCCTGCCCTCGCACTCCGTCTCTGGCCAGCGCAAACTGTTCACCCCTCACACCCATCTGACAGAGCACCAAGGCAGGTTCTAACAGTGTGATCAGGTGTTTAATGTGACAATGTCTTCACAGATATGTGCCTGAGACCCTATAACTAAACTGTGCCCTGCATGCCAACTTAACTGGTATCTAACTTTCTGGCCTTATGGGCCCTAACACTACGTCCAGGTGGATCCCCAGATGGTACATCAGGAGTGGAGGTGGCCAGATGCGATTTCCGCCATGTAACCTGGGTCCCGGTTGGCGGCTGTGTTCTGGGCGACCGGAATGGACCCCGCTGCTGCTTGGGTATCCCAGGTGGCATGGTGCCACCCTGTTATGCCCACCAGATGCACCAGTGACAGGGGTGGGGTGGGGAGGTGTCCATGGTGCTGCAGTGTTCTCGAACCTGACCTGTGGGAGCCACCGGCACAGCCCCGATCACCTCCTCCTCTCTTGGGGTGCCTGATGGCCCCCAGGCTACTCCATCGGACTTGGTGTGAGTGGAGCTCTCCCTTGAGGCTCCTGTGATGATATGCATAAAGCAAGTTTGTACATAATGTTATGCACAACCTCTGACCACTAGGTGGCAGTGTAAACCCACCACGTGACCCTGCAGTCTGGGAGTTGGGAGTAGACCGTGCTGGAGGATAGATGTATTTTGCAGTAGCTCTACAATAGTTAATTAGTGTTAGTAGTTTATTATTTCATTTATCCTAATAATCTTATCACACAATTGTTTGATAATAAATTATTTAAACTATATGTTCTGTAGTTCACCATTCACTTCGGCCAGTTTACAGAACATGACATGGTACCAGTATGGATGATTTACTAAGAACTCAAGGATTCTGTATAAACAAATTCGAACCACTGAAGGTAACTTTGAAGGAAAAGAAAGAAAATACATCTTTGGGACTAACCTTGCAAGCTACTGGCATCTGGGGCAGAATTATCCGACCCCCCGGGGGGTCCCCACCGTGGCCCGAATTCTTCGCCACCTGGGAATCGGCGGGGGCGGGAATCGCACCGCGCCGGTTGGTGAGCCCCCTGCGCCGGTCGGCGGGCCTCCCGCGGCGATTCTCTGGCCCGCGATGGGCCGAAGTCCCGCCGCTGACAGGCCAATCCCGCCGGTGGGAATCAAAACACCTCTGGTACCGGTGGGATTGGCGGCGCGTGCGGGCTCCGGGGTCCTGGAGGGGGGGGGGGCGCGGGGTGATTTGACCCCGGGGGGTGCCCCCACGGTGGCCTGGCCCGCGATCGAGGCCCACTGATTGGCGGGTGGGCCTGTGCCGTGGGGGCACTCTTTTTCTTCCGCCACCGTCATGGCCTTCACCATGGCGGGGGGGGGAAGAGACCCCCTCCCTTGCGCATCCTGCGGTATGACGTCATCAGCCACTGATGCTCCGGCGCATGCGTGGACGTCCGCCGGCCGGCGAAGGCCTTTCGGCCCCAGCTGGCTTGGCGCCAAAGACCGTTGGCGCCGGTCGGCGGAGCGACAACCACTCCGGCGCGGCCTAGCCCCTCAATGTGAGGGCTTGGCCCCTAAAGGTGCGGATCGATCTGACCCAGATCACTCATCTTTCCTGACTGAACTAACCTGGCGCTGGTCCTCTCGACATGCTGTCCACTCACTGACCTCACAGGCCCTAATCCCACCATGAGGAATCTGTCTGCTTCCCAGCCCTTTCGCTCGAGCACCAGCTCGGCCGCTCTGTCTCCAAAGCTTTTGTTTTGCAGTCAGGACGCTGCGTTTTCAACATTCTTCAACGCAGCAACTATGTTCTGATCTGCACAAAACATCGAAGGTCCCTTCATGTCAGGTAGCACAATCTAAGGCTGATCACCATGTTGTACCTGTAATATATTTTGCTGCAATCTGTCTGACCTCCCACAGTCCAAAGATGTGCGGGTTAGGTGGATTGGCCATGCTAAATTGTCCTTAGTGTCCACAAAGGTTAAGTGGGGGTTACAGAGTTGCGGGGATAGGGTAGATATGTGGGCTTGGGTAGGGTGCTCTTTGTATGGACCGGTGCAGACTCGATGGGCCGAGTGGCTTCCTTCTGCTCTGTAAATTCTATGATCCTCATAATGTGTTATTATCACAATAGAATACTTTGGGAGGGTTTACTGTACGAGAGTGGGTAAGCATGGTTTGGGTTCATTTACTAAGGCAAGGCAATGCAAACAGTTACGCATAGGTACAAAACTTGAACGCATTGGAGCTGCTTATTTTGGGAACCAAATAATCTCAATCAACAAATTAAGGGATTAATTTAAAGGCAGCCTCTTAAAGGGATGCTGCATTGAGGTAAACAGAGCCTCAAAGGAAACCTAAAACAGCAAAACAAAATATGGTTAAATGGGTGGAGAAAACATCCCAGCCCCTGTGGTGTCCACTGGGCATGGAAGGCATCAATCATGCCAGCAGACACCGCGTGCTAATGCACTATCAATTATGATGAGACGAGAGTAGAGAGTAATCGAGGCTGTATTCAGCAGAGGTGTGTTGCCTCCTGCAGCTGCTGTCGAAATGGCTGCAGCTCGGTGAACACACACATTTATACTCCGCCTACTGGGCGGAGCCAGCAGGCAGGGATCTACCCCGTACCTGTAGTACAGGAGCCTTACCGTATTACCTCTACTACACGTATTATACAAACAATGGTGACTACCACATTCACCCCCTGTTAAAAAGGAGTCCAGCGGAGGTGGTGGAAAAAAAACTATTTACAAGTATGTGAGAATTAAAGTTTGCAGTATTTTGAAAAATTCACAAGTTTAGCCGGTCGGGTGCCTTGATCCTCCGCTGTGATCGCCTCGGTCTCAATGGTGATGGCTTGGTCGCCTGTGACTCCGGGAGCGTGTCGCCCTCGCCTTCATCCCCGGGTCGAACCAGTGGGAGGAGGAATCATCCTAATCATCCTGGGGCGGGGGCTGTGGTAAGGTGCGCCGGGAGGAGGGTGGCGCCAGGGCAATCGCCGGAGGGGGGGAGGGGTGCCGAGTGGTGTGGGGTCGTGGGTGGGGACCCAGCTGGTGCCAGGTCCCTGAGGGAGACTGTGTCCTGCCGGCCGTTGGGGTACTGCGGGTTTGCATGCAGCAGCTGTACCCTCTCGACCAACGGGTCTGCCTTGTGGAGTCGCACGTGCTTGCGGAGAAGGACGGGTCCTGCAGCTGCCAGCCTCTTTGGAGCGAAACCCCCGGAAGGCAAGGAGGCGTTCATGGGGGGTTTCATTAGTCGCAGTGCAAAGTAGCGATCGGATGGAGTGGAGGGCGTCGGAGAGAACTTCCTGCCAGCGGGAGACCAGGAGATTTTTAGACCGTAGGACCAGTAGGACGGCCTTCCAGACCGTCCCGTTCTCCCTCTCCACCTGCCCGTTTCCCCGGGGGTTGTAGCTGGTCGTCCTGCTCGAGGCGATGCCCTTGCTGAGCAGGAACTGACGCAGCTCGTCACTCATAAAGGAGGATCCCTGGTCGCTGTGGAAGTAAGTGGGGAAACAAAACAGGGTGAAGGTGATGTTGAGTGCTTTGATGACACTGGTTTAGCTCACTCGGCTAAATCGCTGGCTTTTAAAGCAGACCAAGTAGGCCAGCAGCACAGTTCGATTCCCGTACCAGCCTCCCCGGACAGGCGCCGGAATGTGGTGACTAGGGGCTTTTCACAGTAACTTCATTGAAGCCTACTCGTGACAATAAAGCGATTTTCATTTTTTCATTTCTGTGGCAGGCGTCATATCGGGGCATGGGATGGTGAAGGGAAATCGGGAGTACTCATCGACCACGTTCAGGAAGTACATGTTTCGGTCGGAGGAGGGCAGGGGCCCCTTGAAGTCCACGCTGAGGCGTTCAAAGGGGCGTGAGGCCTTCACCAGGTGTGCTCGGTCTGGCCGGTAGAAGTGCGGTTTGGACTCAGTGCAGACCTGGCAGTCTCTGGTGACAGCCCTGACCTCTGCAATGGAGTAGGGCAGGTTGCGGGCCTTTATGAAGTGAAAGAACCGGGTGACCCCTGGGTGACAGAGGCCAACTTGTAGGGCCTGGAGTCGGTCCACTTGTGCGCTGGCACATGTACCTCGGGATAGTGCATCGGGGGGGGGGGGGGGGGGGGGGGGGGGGGGGCTCGTTGAGCTTACCGGAGCGATACAAAATCTCGTAATTGTAGGTGGAGAGCTCGATCCTCCACCTTAAGATTCTATCATTTTTGATCATGCCCCGCTGCGTATTATTAAACATGAAGGCAACCAACCGTTGGTCAGTGAGGAGAGTGAATCTCCTGCCGGCCAGGTAATGCCTCCAATGCCGCACAGCTTCCACGATGGTTTGGGCCTCTTTTTCGACAGAGGACTGCGGAATTTCGGAGCCATGGAGGGTGCGGGAAAAGAATGCCATGGGTCTGCCTGCCTGGTTGAGGGTGGCGGCCAGGGCGACGTCTGATGCATCGCACTCGACCTGAAATGGGAGGGACTCGTCGACCGTGTGCATCGTGGCTTTGGCGATGTTGGCCTTGATGCGGTTAAAGGCCTCGTGGGCCTCAGCCGTCAGGGGAAAAGCGGTGGAGTGGATGAGTGGTCGGGTCTTGTCCGCATAGTTCTGGACCCACTGGGCATAATAGGAGAAAAACCTCAGGCATCGTTTCAGGGCCTTGGGGCAGTGGGGGAGTGGGAGTTCCACGAGGGGGCACATGGGGTCGGGTTGGGCCCTAGAACTCCATTTTCCACAACATAGCCAAGGATGGCTAAGCGGTTGGTGCTGAACACGCACTTCTCCTTGTTATATGTGAGGTTCAGGAGTTTGATTGTTTGGAGAAATTTTAAAAGGTTAGCGCCGTGGTCCTGCTGGTCGTGGCCATAGATGGTGATGTTATCTAGGTACGGAAAGGTGGCCCGCAGTCCGTACCGGTCAACCATTCCGTCCATCTCACGTTGGAAGACCGAGACCCGGTTAGTGATGCCGAAGGGGAACCTAAGGAAATGGTAAAGGTGGCCGTCTGCTTCGAACGCAGTGTATGGGCGGTCCGCCTTGCGGATGGGGAGCTGGTGGTAGGCAGATTTCAGGTCCACTGTCGAAAAGACCCGATACTGTGCAATCTGATTGACCATATCAGATATGCGTGGGAGGGGGTACGCTGCGTGTACCAATTAATGGTCTGACTGTAGTCAATGACCATCCTCTGTTTCTCCCCAGTCTTTACCACTACCACTTGGGTGCTCCAGTGGCTGTTGCTGGCCTCAATAATGCCTTCCCGCAGAAGCCGCTGGACCTCCGACCTGATGAAGGTCCTGTCCTGGGCACTGTATCATCTGCTCCTGGTGGCGACGGGTTTGCAGTCCGGGGTGAGGTTTGCAAACAGGGAAGGTGGGCCGACCTTAAGGGTCGTGAGGCCACAGACGGAGAGGGAGGTAGGGGTCCGCCGAATTTTAGAGTTAGGCTTTGGAGGTTGCATTGGAAGTCTAGGCCGAGTAACAGGGCAGCGCAGATGTTGGGGAGGACGTAGAGTCAGAAGTTGTTGAACTCTACATTCTGGACGGTGCAGTACCCCCGGGTTTCCACGGAATGGGATCCGGAGGCCAGGGAGATTCTCTGGGTAACAGGGTGCACCGCGATGGAGAAGTGGCTTACCGTAGTGGGGAGGATGAAGCTTTCCATGCTCCCGGAGTCAAGAAGGCAGGATGTCTTGTGCCCATCGACCTTTACCGTCGTCGTCACGGTTGCGAGGTTGTGCGGCCGGGACTGGTCGAGCGTGATGAAGGCGAGTTGCGGTTGGTGTTGGTAGTCCCCAGGCTGGTCGGCGATGGTGGCAGGTGATGAACGGCCCAATGAAGACCCCGACGAGCAGGGGTCCTGAGGCGCCGCCCAAAATGGCGCCGAAGATGGCGGCGCCCACAGGACGCACATGGCGGCAGTCGTTAAAGATGGCGACGCCCACGGGCCGCACGTGGTCTGCTGAGAGGAAGATGGCAGTGCCCACGGGCCGCACATGGTCTGCGGGGACGAAAATGGCGGCGGCCACGGGTCGCACGTGGGGGCTGCAGGAACAATGGGTCTGGATACAGCGACGATTGAACGGGCCTGCCACACGGCAGCGAAATGTCCCTTCTTTCTGCAGGCCTTGCAGGTTGCGCTCCGTGCCGGGCAGCATTGTTGCGGGTGCTTTGTCTGCCCACTGAAATAGCACTTGGGCCCCCCGGGTTTGGCTGGCTGCCGTGCGGCGCAGGCTTGGGGTTGGCTCGGCGCGGCCGCTGGTGGAGTCCACAAAGTCCATGAGGGTGTTGTGCGGTCGGGGGCGTATTACGACTCTACGTTGCGGGAGGCTACTGTTAGTGTGTTCGCGTGTTGCTTGGCCGCCGTGAGGTCGAGCATACCCCCTTCCAATAGGCGCTGGCGGATGTACGCCGACTGCATGCCCGTAACGAAAGCATCCCAGATTAAGAGTTCAATATGTTCCACCGCCGAAACTGCCTGGCAATCGCAGTTCCTTGCCAGGATGTGCAGGGCACGCCAGAAATATTCCACAGACTCACCGGGGAGTTGCTGCCGCGTGGATAGGAGGTGCCTGGCGTTGAGTTTGTTGACCGGCCGGATATAGTGTCCTTTCAGAAGCTCCATTGCTACAGCGTAAGTGGGTGCATCCCGGATAAGGGGAAAAATCTTGGAGCTCACCCGTGACTACAGGATCTGGAGTTTCTGTGCGTCCGAGGGCTGTTCAGTCGCTGAACTGAGGTAGCTTTCGAAGCAAGCTAGCTCGTGGTCGAAGGCCGACGTGGCGTTGTTTGCTTGAGGGTGCAGCTGCAGGCGATCTGGCTTGATGCGGAGATCCATCGTTGTGAAATCTCTGCTTAATAAATTGATGATGTGGAGATGCCGGCGTTGGACTGGGGTGAGCACAGTAAGAAGTCTTACAACACCAGATTAAAGTCCAACAGGCTTGTTTCAAACACGAGCTTTCGGAGCACTGCTCCTTCCTCAGGTGACTGGAGAGGTATGTTCCAGAAACATTTATATAGACAAAGTCAGTGATGTAGAAACTTAATGTCAGTGTCTATATGCGCGATCCTCCTGGAGATCCTCTCCACTTTGAGCCGGCAGTTTGCGGTGTCGATGGTAGCCATGATGTGGCGATGCCGGAGATGCCAAATGTTTCTGGATCATACCTCTCCAGTCACCTGAAGAAGGAGCTGCACTCCGAAAGCTCGTGTTTGAAACAAACCTGTTGGACTTTAACCTGGTGTTGTAAGACTTCTTACTGTAATAAATTGATGCACTATCAATTATGACGAGATGAGAGTAGAGAGTAATCGAGGCTTTGTTACGCAGAGATGTGTTGCCTCCTGCAGCTGCTGCCGAAATGGCTGCAGCTCGGTGAGCCCACACATTTATACTCCGCCTGCTGGGCGGAGGAGCCTTACCGTATTACCTCTAATACATGTATTATACAAACAGTGGTGACTACCACACATGCTCACTTTCCAGGGACACCCCATAGTGAACATAGCCATGGATGCATGACAGACAGTTGGGATGGTCGACCCCCTTGTCAACCCACTGCCTGGGTCTTTTAATGGCCAGCTTGGCCAAGCCCAGGCGCAGGCCTCATCAGAGCTGTGTGTGTGCTCTGCTTAAAGCAAAAGTGAAACTGAACCCCCGTGACATATTCCCCTTCGAGTGATATCATGCTGCCATCCCTTCAGGGCGTGTCACAACACAGGCCATCCCTTCCAATGCATGAGCTATTCCTCGGGAAACCGCTTCCATTACTGGCGCACACTCTCAGCCAATCCCCTGCAAGCACTGGCACTTTTCAAAGGAAGCATGTGGAAAAGGAAAAGTGACAGGATTCCGTGCGAATACCCTGCATTGAATCAAATGCACTGAGGGAAGCATCGCCTCTGCCCTCACACACACATACTGACACACATGCAGGGAATCTGGGACAAATCATGACAAGCTCTCAGGGAATTGATTTGTAAATATTGATGCTCGGGCAGATGAAGGAAACCTCTATATATTACTGACACACACCCATTGATTCCCTGACAAATTATGACAAACTATCACAGACTATAATACAGTATTTGCAGAGGGGAAAGAGATACCCTGGACAGAGTTGTCAATGCTCCAGACGTGGCTCCACCTTCCCGTTGTTATCTATCACTCATCTCCCTCGTATTATTACAAGCCTCCCTTTGAGTGCAAGCTGCCTCAACTAGTCCGTGTGGTCGCAAATTCCACATTCTAACCATCACACAAACTTGCATTTATATAGCACCTTTAATAATAAACCACCCCTTGGTGCTGCCCAGGAGCATTAATAATGAACAAAATTTGATGCTCAGCCACCTCAGGAGTTATTAAGACGAATGACGTTGATTTTAAGGTGCATCTTCAAGCAGGAAAGTGAGATCGAGAGACGGAGAGTTTTAGAGAGGGAATTCCAGAGCTCGGGATCTAATCGGGGTGGGGAGGGGGGGAGGTAGATGGGAGGGGCTCAAGAGGCCAGAATTAGAGGAGCTCAGGTATTTCAGGGAGTTGTGGGGCTGGAGGAGATTCCAGAGGTAGGGAGGGGCGAGGACATGGATGAGAAATTTAAAATAAGACATTGTTTGACGAGGAGCCAATGTGGGTCAGTGAGCACAGAGGGTGATAGGGGAATGGGACTTGGTGTGAGTTCAGGCTGGGACAGCAGAGTTTTGGATGAGCTCATGTTTCCGGAGGGTAGGATGTGGGAGAGCAGCCAGGAGTGTATTGCAATAGTCACGTCCAGAGGTAACGGAGACATGGATGATGGTTTCAGCAGCAGATGTACTGAGACAGGGTGAAGTTGAGTGATGATACTGAGGTGGAAATAGTCTGGGCTGGATTCTCCGTTTGGGAGACTAAGCCCCCATGCCGGCGTGAAAACGGTGGTGTTTTACGCCAGGAAAGCTGGTGCAAGGCAAGCACCAATTCCCTGCTCCGCGGGGAGTTAGCAGCCAGGCAGCGTAGAGCTCCCAGCCTTAGCTGCCGATACGGCCTGGAGAATTGCCAGGTCCATGGTTGCGCACGTGCACGGTGGTGGCCTGCAGCAAGCCTCAGCCCGCGGACCCGGACTTCAAAAATAGTACCCCCCCTTCAGCCGCTCACGCACCCCGGAACGCCCGCCCACAGTGCCCCAGCCCCGAATGAAGCCCTCCCTGCCCACAAATCGGCCCTCCCCCGACTGTGACACCGCTGGACTGAGTCCGCAGCCGCCATGCTGAGTTCCCGATGGGTGAGAATCCAGCCGCCCCCCCCCCAACCCCCCCCCCCCCCCCCTCCCCCGTCTTAGTGATGTCACAAATATGCGGTCGGAAGCTCACCTCAGGGTCAGATGTCACCCTGGGGTTGCAAACAGTTGAGCTCAGCCTCTCCCAGCTGCTGAATAGAGACTGGAGTGGGTAGCTGGGGGATAGAATATGTAACAGGAACCAAAGACAATGGGGATGGTCTAATGTCGCGCCCGACTTGGGACGCGGTGTTACCCGGCTTGTTAAGCCTCACGCAATCAAACGGGATCTCACAAAATGTCGTGATCTTGATCCCGCCCACAATGGGTGGGACCTAAATTTGCATTTTCGAGTGTGCAGTTAGACTCACTTGAATATGCTCTCGACCGAGTTACCAAAGGCACGGGATCTAACCCCTGTGCCTTGGAAACCCTGAGTGAGTTCCGATCCGCACTGGTCTCCACCAATGTGAACCATGCATACCGCCACTTGGGAGAGTCTCCCGGGCAACTGGAAGCCTCTGGGTGGTGGGGCTCTGGGCAGGCTGGCACCCTGATGCCACTTGGGCACTGTCTACCTGGCACCCTGGTAGTGCCCCATGGGTGCCACCTTGGCATTGCCAGAGTGCCCAGGTGGCATAGCCAGCCTGGCAGACCCTGGGTGGCATTTTGTCCATGCTGGGGACTGGGCCCTGCCTTTATGAGGTGGGGTGTGGGGAGGCTCAAAGATTCCGCCATAGTAAGTTGGGGCATTTGCGGCACCCTGATCTCTTCCTGCACCGGTGAGCGGAGATAGGGAAAAGAATTTGTTCTCGGCACTACAAGGACCGGAAACACCCGGTTGAATGTGCCCGACATGGGACTCTGTTTCAGTTCCGTTAAATTGTGCCCAATAGCTTTGACCTTCTCAATATATTTGCTCTTCCCGTACTTGACATCGGAGAAGCAGTCTGAGAATTTCCGGACAGTGGAAGGGGAGGGGTTGGTGAGGGAGACATGGTGTGATCCAATCCACTGAGGGGCAATGTGTAGAGAAGAAATAGATGGGAGCCAAGCCTTTGGAAACACCAGAGGTAACGATGCAGGAGTGGGAAAAGAAGGCATTCAATCTCCAACAATGATAGATGAGAGTGGGACCACTTCCTGAAGAGGGAAGTTTCTCCATTGAATTCCTGTAATGTGGGGGATAGATCTGTTGCGGAGGCGGGGTGGGGGGGGGGGGGGGGGGGGGGGAGAGTGTTGGGGTGCGTGATTTTCTTTCTTTTTTTTCTGTTAGGGTAGCTTCTGTTAGGGCGGCGGGTGAGAGGGGAGGGCTGCTAATGTGGATGGAGTTGATGTAGGGCAGTTGCTTAAGGAATGATGGCAGTGGATATTGTCGCTACCTTTATTTGCAAACCACAAGCAGCGAGTATGTTTCTTGTATTGACCAAATGACCACACAACCAGAATGTTAGTTCAAAAGACGGTTTATTATTAAACACAAGACTTATCTCTCTGTGCAATGATACACGTGGCTACGTATTAAACTACACCTATCAACTAAGATGACCTTTATTTAACTCCTGGATGACCGGCTCTGTGCGGGTAGATGAGGCCTTCATCTGAGTCCCCACGTGTGTCGGCTGGAAATTGTCAGGTTTGTCTCGGCAGCGGCTCGTCTCTCTCAGGTAGCGATCGCGGGTCTTGAACTTGGCTGGTTGTTATGCTGCAGTTGGTGTGGGCACAGGCCGGTCTCAAAAGAGACCGATCTCTAGTTGCACAGGGCTTCTTATCCTTCTCCTTTTTCATGCCCTTTGGGCGGTACTAACTCAGGATCCAATGTATCGATAGGGTCTCGATCACTCTAATCGATACTGGCCAATTAGGGGTGGCTACCTCGATGGCTGGGCAGGTCCTAGTTACCATTGTCCCAAGTTACGTATGTCGTTCCAAATAAGGGGATGCGGCGCCGGTGGGTCTGCGAGTGTTGCTATTCCTTAATTTGAGTCTATAGTCGTGGGGAAATCGGTGATTGACCTCGAACAGTTTCAGTTCGGTCTGGTCTTCCTTTGTCCAATACACTGTGTATTGTCTGTGTCCCAATTTGACCACAATTCCCATTATCCTTTGCAGGCGGCCATATTAGATGGCCACAATATCTTGGGGAGGCCGAGGGGTGCACGGTATATGGATCTGGGGGAGCTGGTTAAAGTAGAGATATGGCTGACTGGAGGGGAAGGGAGGCCAGGCCCCCCCCGACATGGCTGATTTCATGGAATGTTCAGGGATTAATGCCTGGGGACACGGTGGGAGCTTAATGAGGTTGCCATTTTGCTTGGTAGGGGCGGGCTTTCGTTATCTTGGGCTACATGTGTCAGAGAGTTGGGCCCAGCTTCCCAAGTTGAACCTGGCAAAACTGGTGGAGGGAATGAAGGAGGACTTTAGGAGGTGGGATGTCCTGCCTTCGTCGTTGGCTGGCAGGGTCTAGACGATAAAGATGGCGGTGTTGCCAAAGTTTTTGTTTGTGTTTCAGAATTCTCTGATTTTCGTGCCCAAGTCTTTTTTCAGTCGGGTGAATAAGATGATACTGGGGTTTGTGTGGGGCGGTAAGGTTCCAAAGACCAGGGGGAATTTTGGGAAAGGGATGGGGGAGGGTAGGAGGGGTCTGGTGCTGCAGAATCTGAAGAATTATTATTAAATGGCGAACATAGCTATGGTTCGGGAATGGGTGGTGGAGAATTGGATTGGATTGGATTGGATTGTTTATTGTCACGTGTACCGAGGTACAGTGAAAAGTATTTTTCTGCGAGCAGCTCAACAGATCATTAAGTACATGGGAAGAAAATATATTAAACAGAAAATACATAATAGGGCAACACAATGTACACAATGATTTGATTTGATTTATTGTCACATGTACCGAAGTACAGTGAAAAGTATTTTTCTGTGGCTGAGGGAACGTACACAGTACGTCCATAGTAGACAAAAGAATAATCAGCAGAGAACTTTGACAAATGGTACATCGGCAAACAGTGATTGGTTACAATGTGGAACAAGGGGCCAAACAAAGCAAATACATGAGCAAGAGCAGCATAGGGCATCGTGAATAGCGTTCTTACAGGGAGCAGATCAGTCTAAGGGGGAGTCGTTGAGGAGTCTTGTAGCTGTGGGGAAGAAGCTGTTCCGATGTCTGGATGTGCGGGCCTTCAGACTTTTGTACCTTCTGCCTAATGGAAGGATCTGGAAGAAGGCAATGCCTCGGTGGGAGGGGTCTCTGATAATGCTGTCTGCCTTCCCGAGGCAGCTGGAGGTGTGCACAGAATCAATATGGAGGTGGCAAGCTTTTGTGATACGCTGGGCTGAGTTCACCATACTCTGCAGTTTCTTGCGATCTTGGACTGAACACTTGCCATACCAGGCTGTGATGCAGCCGGATAGGATGCTCTCTATCACAAATCTGTAGACGTTTGTGAGAGTCGATGCAGACATGCCAAATTTGCTTAGCTTCCATAGGAATTAGAGACGTTGTTGGGCTTTCTTGACTGTTGCATCAACGTGAGTGGACCAGGACAGACTGTTGGTGATGGTGACCTCCAGGAACTTAAAGCTATCAATGTACATAGACACTGGCATCGGGTGAAGCATACAGGAGTGTAGTATTAATCAGGTCAGTCCATAAGAAGGTCGTTTAGGAGTCTGGAAACAGCGGGGAAGAAGCTGTTTTTGAGTCTGTTCGTGCATGTACCCAGACTTTTGTATTTCCTTCCCGATGGAAGAAGTTGGAAGAGTGAGTAAGCCGATATTCACTTGGCTTCATTCTCATATAGAGCCTCACCATTAAGCTCAGGACTATCTCCGGCTCAAAGGCTTTTCAATCGGGAACTGAGAACAATGCTACCCATGATACAACTTTCCAATCCAGATCAATCATGTGTGTTGAGTAAGATTAAGCAACAATGAAGCAAACAACGACATTACTATGATCGACATGCAATACCACTAAAACCACAAGAAGCAGATGATAGTGTTAGACTTCGACATCCAGAAGGAGGGTCGTCTCAAAGCGTCACAGTAATCAGACAAGCGGCACCACGTTTGTATATTGTGAAAACGGCAGAGGGTGTACTATTTCGACAAAATCGGCGAGACCTTTTAAAAATTCAAATTTCTCAACCTATATTCCTGACGTTGAATTTGCATCAATCTCTGAACCAGCAGAACTTGCATATCAATAAACCAGCTGACAGTGATCAGAAGGACCTAAGAAAATCGACTACTCCAAATCAACTGAGGAGACCGAGTAGATGACGACGGAAACCAAATTGTTTAAACTTGTAAACATTGAACTGATTGATTCTGTCTAATGCATGACATACTGCATTAATTCTGTATGTACAATTTTCTTTACGGCATATAGAAAATATGTAACACAAAAAAGGGGGATGTAGTGATCTCTGTATATGTAAATACTTGAAGCGTTAACGTGTAGTCAGTACAGTCAGATGATCACTAGAGGGCAAGACTAACAAGGGGTATATAAACAACCACAATCTGTTTTCCTGCTCTGTTTAAATGTGTTATAACTAGAGGACAGAAGTATAGCAAGTTCAGAGTGTGAAGTATATAATTCATTGTTAATCTAAATATAAATATTTAATCTAAATATTCTCCGACGCTGGGATGCCATTCTCCGATGTGTGCCAAAACGGGCACCCGCGCATGGCGCCCGGCCGCATGGAGAATCGCCGAAAGCGGCCGTAGCAGCAATTCTCCGCTGGAGCAGGGATTCTCCGGGCTGGAAGGGCCAAACTCCCGCCGGTATGACCGGATGTCACGCCAGGGCCGTTCTAACATGCTATGAAACAATGTCAACCAGTTGTGCTGGGTGACGCTGCGGGCGGATGTGGGTGATGGCCTGGCGTGGCCCTGGGGGAAGGTGGTTGACGGCATTGGGGGTGGTGAGCCTGGGAGGGGGAGAGACACGGCCGTGTCTGCGGGCGGTGTGGGGGAGGCTGCCAGGGGTGGAGATGTGGGTGGGGTTGGGGGGGGTGGTCCCACACATCCGAGGGTGAGGATGTGGGGGGTGGTCCCACACATCCGGGGGTGGGGGTGGGAGCATGGTCGCACACATCCAGGGGTGCGAGTGGGGTGGAGGGGGTGGCCCACGCATCCAGGGGTGGGGGTGTGGAAGGAGCGGTGGAGGCGATGGGCCACGGCCCAACATGGCAGAGCGGATCCAACGGCCAGACACCATGACGGCGGACATGCGGCTGTCCACCCAACCCGTTTGCTGTCGCGGCGCAGGCGGCTCGGCCGTCCTGAGGTGTGCCAGAGCTCCCCCACCCTCCCACCAGCGGGTAAGTCCAGGGCGGCACACACGGTGAGGGCCATGCCCCAAGATAGTGGCCCTGGCAGGGGGGACAGCCGACAGGTCTCAGGGCACCGAGGGGGCTGGGCTGGGACGCGTGCTGGCAACTGGGTGGGCCATGTAGCCCATGGCACCATTGTGGAGGGGGGTATACCAATGCTGAAACCCTGTCTACTCCCACCCCCTACAGATCGTACAATGTTTAGCCATCTCTCAGCATTGTTGGCCGCCGTGGCGGGAGCTGCTGCCCTGCATGAGGCCCAGTGGGAGCTGGGGCATGGGTGTGACAGGGAGGTGGCGGAGCGTATTGTAGAGCAGCGGGCTGCAGGAATAGGAGGAGGTGGAGGAGGAGGAGGAGGCGGAGCCACAGCCACGGAAGCGTGGACGACGTAGGTTGTCGAGGACCTTCCGGACAGGGCATGCAGGAGGAGACTCCGGATGAGCCGGGAAAGCGTCGCCCACATTTGCCACCTTATGGCACACCTGGCACCACCTGGGACCGGGGGGTGGACATTCCCTCCCAGTAGCCGTCAAGGTGACGGTCGCCCTCAACTTCTTCATGACGGGGTTGTTCCAGTCGCCGAGTGGGGACCTGTCCGGCATCTCCCAGCCATCGGTGCACAGGTGCATCCGGGCCGTCACCAATGCGCTGTATGACATCGCGGACCGGTACATACGGTTTCCTGTGATCCCGGGCCCACCAGGATGCCCGCACAGTGGGTTTCGCCGCTGTTGCCCGGATACCTATGGTGCAGGGGGCGATCGATGGAGTGCACATTTGTGGTGAACGTATCGCAGTAAGCATTCACCATATATGTAACTGTACCACGCTATTGCCCATGAGGGCTCCACCTATGGACCATTGTAAGGTATTACCTGTGATGTATCATATTGGTGCCTTTGTGAGCTCCACCCTTGGCTCCTCCCCTCGAGGGGAGGGATAAAGAGCAGTAGCCCTGTAGACAGCTCTCAGTAGCAGAGCAGTCTCAGGCAGGCACTGTTCTAGTCGATTAAAGCCACAGTTTACATCTACACTCTGTTTCGTGTGAATTGATAGTCGCATCAATTTAATCAACTACAACACCACTATGGAATCTGCCCTCAAACCTGACCGACTGGAACCCGACCCACAAGCCGCGGAGGCCAAAGGGATTTTTTCGCACTGGCTCCGCTGTTTCGAGGCCTACCTCGCCACCTCCTCCTCGCCTTCCGTTTCCGACGATCAGAAGCTGAGCCTCCTCCACGCCCGGGTGAGCCATCGAATCTCTGGGAACTCGAGGAAGCCTCCACCTACGCAGACGCCCTCGCGATGCTGAAGCGTCTATATGTAAGGCCAGTGAACGAAGTGTACGTGCGGCATCTCCTCACTACTCGCCGCCAGCGCCCCGGGGAATCGCTGGAGGAGTACCTACGCGACCTCAAAGTCCTTGCGCGAAGTTACAACTACCAGGCCGTTACGGCCACTCAACATATGGACCTCGCCATCCGGCCGACGTGGCTGGAGTCAGGTCCAACTACGTGAGACAGCGCCTACTCGAGAAGGGTGCCCTGGACCTGGAAGAGACGGTAAAGATAGCCTCCTCCCTAGAAGTAGCGTTCCAAAGCCTCAATGTGTTCCCGTCTGATCACGTGACCCCCCCTCGTGGACCCCCGACCAAAGAGTAACCCAGGCCAGTGCCGTGCGGCTGCCCGCCCAACACGGGGGGCTACCCTGCTATTTCTGCGGCCAGCATCAGCATCCCAGGCAGCGCTGCCCGGCCCAGAACGCGAACTGCAGCGACTGCGGGAAAAAAGGACATTTTGCTAAGGTTTGCCTGATCAGGTCCAAACCCTCAAAATCGCAGGCCTGACCCTCAGACTCACAGGCCCGCAGATCCCGCAGTGTAGCAGTGCGTGCTGGCTCCACCCCTGGACGCGTCATCGGCCTTGTGCTGTCCGTGGGGGCAGCTATCTTCAAGCCCGCACAACGTGTGCGACTCACGGGGGCCGCGATCTTGCCCATCCTCGCCCACGCGGCCTGCTACATGCGACTCGCGGGGGCCGCCGTCTTGGACGCCATCTTCCTCACCGCCCGACATGTGCGACCGACGGGGGAAGCCATCTTGGGACCACCCAGCACCTCCGGCCACGCCGGCTACCCGCAACTCAGCGTGGTCACCCTGGACCAGTCACGACCCAAACACCTCCAGAGCTCCACGATGACCATACGGGTAAATGGACACGAAACACCTTGCCTGTTCGACTCCGGGAGCACGGAGAGCTTTATTCATCCGGACATGGTAAGACGCTGCTCGGTCCCAATCTTCCCGGCGCACCAAACCATCTCCCTCACTTCTGGGCCTAACCCTAACCCTAGCAATACAGGGCACCGAGTACGCCGATTTTAAGCTATATGTACTCCCCGACCTCTGCGCTCCTCTTTTGTTGGGACTGGACTTCCAGTGTAATCTCAAGAGCCTAACTCTGAAGTTCGGGGGGCCCCTACCCCCACTCACCATATGCAGCCTCACGACCCTAAAAGTCGACCCTCCCCCGCTCTTCGCTAATCTCACCGCCGACTGTAAGCCAGTCGCCACCAGAAGCAGGCGGTATAGCATTCAGGACAGGACTTTTATCAGGTCCGAGGTCCAGTGACTCTTGCGGGAGGGGATCATTGAGGCCAGCAATAGCCCCTGGAGATCTCAGATGGTGGTCATCAGGACCGGGGAAAAGTACCGGATGGTTGTAGATTACAGCCAAACCATAAACCGGTACATGCACCTTGATGCGTACCCCCTTCCCCGGATTGCAGACATGGTAAACCAGATCGCACATTACCGGGTGTTCTCCATGGTGGATCTAAAGTCTACGTGCCACTAGCTCCCAATCCGCCCGGAGGACCGCCACTGCACAGCCTTTGAGGCAGACGGCCGCCTTGTCCACTTCCTCCGGGTCCCCTTCGGTCTCACAAACGGAGTCTTGGTCTTTCAAAGAATCATGGACCGAATGGTGGGCCAGTACGGGCTGCGGGCCACATTACCGTACTTGGACAATGTCACCATCTGCGGCCATGATCAGCAGGACCACGACGCCAACCTCCACCGATTTCTCCAAACCGCCCAAACCCTCAATCTCACCTACAACAAGGAGAAATGCGGTTTCCGCATAACCAGACTAGCCATCCTCGGCTACGCCGTGGAGAACAGGGTCCTAGGGCCCGATCCTGACCGTATGTGCCCCCTCCTGCAGCTTCCTCTCCCTCACTGCCCCAAGGCCCTGAAGAGGTGCCTTGGGTTTTTTTCATGCTACGCCCAGTGGGTCCCCAATTATGCGGACAAAGCCTGCCCACTAATCAAGGCCACCATCTTTCCACTGGCAACTGAGGCCCGCCAGGCCTTCAGCTGCATCAAGGCAGACATCGCCAAAGCCGCGATGCGTGCGGTGGACGAGTTCATCCCCTTCCAGGTGGAGAGCGACGCATCAGAGGTCGCTCTCGCCGCTACCCTCAATCAAGCAGACAGGCCGCTAGCGTTCTTTTCGCGCACCCTCACCATCTCTGAATTTCAACACTCCTCGGTCGAAAAAGAAGCCCAAGCCATCGTGGAAGCCGTACGGCACTGGAGGCACTACCTCGCGAGTAGGAGGTTTACCCTCGTCACCTACCAATGATCAGTAGCCTTCATGTTCGACAATACGCAGCGGGGCAAAACCAAGAACGATAAGATCTTGAGGTGGAGGATCGAACTCTCCACCTATAACTACGATATAGTATATCGTCCTGGGAAGCTCAATGATCCCCCAGATGCCCTGTCCCGTGGCACATGCGCCAGCGCACAAGATGACCGACTACAGGCTATTCACGATGACCTCTGCCACCTGGGGGTCACCCGGCCCATCCATTATATCAAGGCCCGCAACCTGCCCTACTCCACCGAGGAGGTCAGAGCCATGACCATGGACTGCCAAATCTGTGCGGAGTGTAAACCGTACTTCCATCGACCGGATAAGGCCCACCTGGTAAAGGCATCCCAGCCCTTTGAACGCCTCAGTATCGATTTCAACGGGCACCTCCCCTCCAATAACCGCAATACATATTTCCTCAACATCAGAGATGAGTTCTCCCGCTTCCCATTTGCAATCCCCTGCCCCGATATGACCACGTCCACTGTTATTAGAGCCCTGCATAATGTCTTCACACTGTTTGGTTTCCCCAATTATGTCCACAGTGATCGGGGCTCGTCATTCATGAGCGATGAGCTGCGTCAATACCTACTCAGTAAGGGCATTGCCTCGAGCAGGACTACCAGTTATAACCCCAGGGGAAACGGGTAGGTGGAGAGGGAGAACGTGACGGTCCGGAAGACCTACTGACCCTGCAGTCCAGGAATCTCCCAGTTTCTCACTGGCAGGAGGTCCTCCCCGACATGCTCTACTCTATTAGGTCCCTCCTTTGCACGGCCACGAACGAGACTCCTCATGACCGCTTGTTTGCTTTCCCTAGGGGAGCTACCTCAGGGGCCTCGCTTCTGTTCTGGCTGAAGACACCGGGACCAGTCCTCCTCAGAAAACACATCAGGAGCCATAAGACCGACCCTGTGGCAGAGAGGGTCCAGCTCCTGCACTCCAAGCCCCAGTATGCTTATGTCGAATATCCCGATGGCCGACAAGATACCGTCTCCCTCCGGGACCTGCCGCCCGCAGGCTCCACCACACCACCACCACCTCAGCCCCCCCCACTATATCCCGGCCAACATACCATGTTCAGCACCCCCGCCCCTATTTAGCTCCCGCGCTCCCTCCCGCCCGGTCCACAGGAATGAAGCTCCAGAAGAGACGCTCCCGGAGTCCACGCCTGTGCCCGCACCGGCTCCACTTCCGATGCCAACACGGATGAGCCCGACACCCGGACCAGCAGCAACAATGCCAGAGCTTCGGCAATTGCAGCGCACAATCCGTGCGCTGGACCGGCTGAATTTATGGGCCCGTCAACCCCCCCGGAGTTCATTTTTTTAAACAGTGGGTGAATGTGGTGAATGTATAGCACTAGTAATTCACCAGTGTATTCGTGTCATGTTCTGCCATTGTGTTACTGCTATGTTGTGTTCTTGACCTTGTGGGCTCCACCTATGGGCCATTGTGTGGCTTCACTCACAGGGGGATATGTTGGGGCATGTACGGGCTCCGCCCATGGCTCCTCCCCTTGAAAGGAAGTATAAAGAGCAGTTGACCTGTAGTCGGATCACAGTATTATACCAGTCACAGGCAAACAATGTTCTAAGCTGATTAAAACCTCGGTTTACTTCTACTCGTGTCTTTGAGTGAATTGATGGTCGCACAGGGGCTGTTTAGCACACTGGGCTAGATCGCTGGCTTTGAAAGCAGTCCAAGCAGGCCAGCAGCACGGTTCGATTCCCGTACCAGCCTCCCCGAACAGGCGCCGGAATGTGGCGACTAGGGGCTTTTCACAGTAACTTCATTGAAGCCTACTCGTGACAATAAGCGATTTTCATTTCATCACCTAACACATTAATGCAGACTGCACTGAAGCCCTCTCCTGCCCACTGATGCACGATCAATTGCACAAAGACTCAGATTGGGTACAACTGTGGCTTTATTGCAGTCAGATGCGTGGCCTCCTACAGCAGCTAGCGAAATGGCTGATCAATGGAGGACACGCATATTTATACAGCTGCCAATGGGCGGAGAAAGCCAGCCGGGGCTATCGGCGAACCTCTAGTACAGGTCCTACCTTACATCCACTAATATAGGTGTACACAGTGGTTCACCACACCAACACAGACTGCACTGAAACCCTCTCCCACCCACACAGGCTGCACTGAAACCCTCTCCCAACACATCACATGCCATGCACTGAAACACCCCTGCCACAGGCTGCACTGAAACCCTCTCCCACCCACACAGGCGCACTGAAACCCTTCCCACCACACAGGCTGCACTGAAACCTCTCCACCAACAAGCCTGCACTGAACCCTCTCCACACCTGCACCACACAGGCTGCACTGAAACCCTTCCCACCACCAGGCGCTGACCTCTCCCACCCACACAGGCTGCACCGAACTGACAAGCCACGAACCTCTCCCCCCACAACTGACTGAACCCTCCCACCCACACAGGCTGCACTGAAACCCTCTCCCACCCACACAGGCTGCACTGAAACCCTCTCCCACCCACACAGGCTGCACTGAAACCCTCTCCCACCCACACAGGCTGCACTGAAACCCTCTCCCACCCACACAGGCTGCACTGAAACCCTCTCCCACCCACACAGGCTGCACTGAAACCCTCTCCCACCACACAGGCTGCACTGAAACCCTCTCCCACCCACACAGGCTGCACTGAAACCCTCTCCCACCCACCAGGCGCACTGAAACCCTCTCCACCCACACAGAGCTTGCACTGAAACCCTCTCCACCCACACAGGCTGCACTGAAACCCTCTCCCACCCACACAGACTGCACTGAAAACCCTCTCCCACCCACACAGACTGCACTGAAACCCTCTCCCACCCCCACAGGCTGCACTGAAACCCTCTCCCACCCACACAGGCTGCACTGAAACCCTCTCCCACCCACACAGACTGCACTGAAACCCTCTCCCACCCACACAGGCTGCACTGAAACCCTCTCCCACCCACACAGGCTGCACTGAAACCCTCTCCTGCCCACACAGACTGCACCCTCTCCTGCCCACACAGACTGCACTGAAACCCTCTCCTACCCACACAGACTGCACTGAAACCCTCTCCTGCCCACACAGATTGCACCCTCTCCTGCCCACACAGACTGCACCCAATCCTGCCATCACAGACTGCACTGAAACCCTCTCCTGCCCACACAGACTGCACCCTCTCCTACCCACACAGACTGCACCCTCTCCTACCCACACAGACTGCACCCTCTACTGCCCACAAAGACTGCACCCTCACTTACCCACACAGACTGCACCCTCTCCTACCCACACAGACTTCACCCTCTCCTGCCCACACAGACTGCACCTTCTCCTGCCCACACAGACTGCACCCTCTCCTGCCCTCACAGACTGCACCCTCTCCTGTCCTCACAGACTGCACCCTCTACTGCCCACAAAGACTGCACCCTCACTTACCCACACAGACTGCACCCTCTCCTACCCACAGAGACTGCACTGAACCCTCTCCTACCCACACAGACTGCACCCTCTCCTATCCACACAGACTGCACCCTCTCCTGCCCATGCAGACTGCACTGTTGCGTGCTCCTGCCCACACAGATTGCACCCTCTCCTACCCACAGAGACTGCACCCTCTCCTACCCACACAGACTGCACCCTCTCCTACCCACACAGACTGCACCCTCCCCTGCCCACAGTCTGCACCCTCTCCTGCCCACAGAGACTGCACCCTCTCCTGCCCACACAGACTGCACCCTCTCCTGCCAACACAGACTGCACCCTCTCCTACCCACACAGACTGCACCCTATCCTGCCCACACAGACTGCACCCTCTCCTACCCACACAGACTGCACTCTCTCCTGCCCACACAGTCTACACCCTCTCCTGCCCACACAGACTGCACCCTCTCCTGCCCACACAGACTGCACTGAAACCCTCTCCTGCCCACACAGACTGCACTGAAACCCTCTCCTGCCCACACAGACTGCACTGAAACCCTCTCCTACCCACACAGACTGCACCCTCTCCTACCCACACAGACTGCACCCTCTCCTACCACACAGAATGCACCCTCTCCTGTCCACACAGACTGCACCATCTCCTGCCCACACAGACTGCACCCTCTCCTACCCACACAGACTGGACCCTCTCCTACCCACACAGACTGCACCCTCTCCTGCCCACACAGACTGAACTGAAACCCTCTCCTACCCACACAGACTGCACCCTCTCCTGCCCACACAGACTGAACTGAAACCCTCTCCTGCCCACACAGACTGCACCCTCTCCTACCCACACAGACTGCACCCTCTCCTGCCCTCACAGACTGCACTGAAACCCTCTCCTGCCCACACAGACTGCACTGAAACCCTCTCCTGCCCACACAGACTGCACCCTCTCCTGCCCACACAGACTGCACTGAAACCCTCTCCTGCCCACACAGACTGCACCTACTCCTGCCGTCACAGACTGCACTGAAACCCTCTCCTGCCCACACAGACTGCACCCTCTCCTACCCACACAGACTGCACCCTCTCCTACCCACACAGACTGCACCCTCTACTGCCCACAAAGACTGCACCCTCACTTACCCACACAGACTGCACCCTCTCCTACCCACAGAGACTGCACTGAAACCCTCTCCTACCCACACAGACTGCACCCTCTCCTATCCACACAGACTGCACCCTCTCCTGCCCATGCAGATTGCACTGTTGCGTGCTCCTGCCCACACAGATTGCACCCTCTCCTACCCACAGAGACTGCACCCTCTCCTACCCACACAACTGCAACCCTCTCCTACCCACACAGACTGCACCCTCCCCTGCCCACAGTCTGCCCCTCTCCTGCCCCAGAGACTGCACCCTCTCCTGCCCACAGACTGCACCCTCTCCTGCCGACACAGACTGCACCCTCTCTACCCACACAGACTGCACCCATCCTGCCCACACAGACTGCACCCTCTCCTGCCCACACAGACTGCACTCTCTCCTGCCCACACAGTCTACACCCTCTCCTGCCCACACAGACTGAACTGAAACCCTCGCCTGCCAACACAGACTGCACCCTCTCCTGCCCACACAGACTGCACTGAAACCCTCTCCTGCCCACACAGACTGCACTGAAACCCTCTCCTACCCACACAGACTGCACCCTCTCCTACCCACACAGACTGCACCCTCTCCTACCCACACAGAATGCACCCTCTCCTGCCCACACAGACTGCACCATCTCCTGCCCACACAGACTGCACCCTCTCCTACCCACACAGACTGCACCCTCTCCTACCCACACAGACTGCACCCTCTCCTGCCCACACAGACTGAACTGAAACCCTCTCCTGCCCACACAGACTGCACCCTCTCCTGCCCACACAGACTGAACTGAAACCCTCTCCTGCCCACACAGACTGCACCCTTCTTGCACACACAGACTGCACCCTCTCCTGCCCTCACAGACTGCACTGAAACCCTCTCCTGCCCACACAGACGGCACCCAATCCTGCCGTCACAGACTGCACTGAAACCCTCTCCTACCCACACAGACTGCACCCTCTCCTACCCACACAGACTGCACCCTCTACTGCCCACACAGACTGCACCCTCTACTGCCCACAAAGACTGCACCCTCACTTACCCACACAGACTGCACCCTCTCCTACCCACACAGACTTCACCCTCTCCTGCCCACACAGACTGCACCTTCTCCTGCCCTCACAGACTGCACCCTCTCCTGTCCTCACAGACTGCACCCTCTACTGCCCACAAAGACTGCACCCTCACTTACCCACACAGACTGCACCCTCTCCTACCCACACAGACTGCACCCTCTCCTACCCACATAGACTGCACTGAAACCCTCTCCTACCCACACAGACTGCACCCTCTCCTATCCACACAGACTGCACCCTCTCCTGCCCATGCAGACTGCACTGTTGCGTGCCGCTGCCCACACATACTGCACCCTCTCCTGCCCACACAGACTGCACCCTCTCCTGCCCACACAGACCGCACCCTCTCCTGCCCACACAGACTGCACCCTCTCCTGCCCACACAGACCGCACCCTCTCCTATCCACACAGGCTGCACCCTCTCCTACCCACACAGACTGCACCCTCTCCTGCCCACACAGACTGCACCCTCTCCTGCCCACACAGACTGCACCCTCTCCTGCCCACACAGACAGCACCCTCTCCTGCCCACACAGACTGCACTGAAACCCTCTCCTGCCCACACAGTCTACACCCTCTCCTGCCCACACAGACTGCACCCTCTCCTGCCCACACAGACTGCATTGAAACCCTCTGCTGCCCACACAGACTGCACTGAAACCCTCTCCTACCCACACAGTCTACACCCTCTCCTGCCCACACAGACTGCACCCTCTCCTACCCACACAGACTGCACCCTCTCCTACCCACACAGGATGCACCCTCTCCTGTCCACACTGACTGCACCCTCTCCTGCCCACACAGACTGCACCCTCTCCTGCCCACAGAGACTGCACCCTCTCCTGCCCACAGAGACTGCACCCTCTCCTGCCCACACAGACTGCACCCTCTCCTGCCCACACAGACTGCACCCTCTCCTGCCCACACAGACTGCACCCTCTCCTGCCCACAGTGACTGCGCCCTCTCCTGCCCACACAGACTGCACCCTCTCCTGCCCACAGAGACTGCACCCTCTCGTGCCCACACAGACTGCACCCTCTCCTGTCCACACAGACTGCACCCTCTCCTGCCCACACAGACTGCACCCTCTCCTACCCACACAGACTGCACCCTCTCCTACGCACAAAGACTGCACCCTCTCCTAACCACACAGACTGCACCCTCTCCTACCCACACAGACTGCACTGAAACCCTCTCCTACCCACACAGACTGCACCCTCTACTGCCCACACAGACTGCACCCTCTACTGCTACACAGACTGCACCCTCTACTGCCCACACAGACTGCACCCTCTCCTGCCCACACAGACTGCACTGAAACCATCTCCTGCCCACACAGACTGCACCCTCTACTGCCCACACAGACTGCACCCTCTACTGCCCACACAGACTGCACCCTCTCCTGCCCACACAGACTGCACTGAAACCATCTCCTGCCCACACAGACTGCACCCTCACCTACCCACACAGACTGCACCCTCTACTACCCACACAGACTGCACTGAAACCCTCTCCTGCCCACACAGACTGCACTGAAACCCTCTCCTGCCCACACAGACTGCACCCTCTCCTGCCCACACAGACTGCACCCTCTCCTGCCCACACAGACTGCACCCTCTCCTGCCCACACAGACTGCACTGAAACCCTCTCCTGCCCACACAGACTGCACCCAATCCTGCCGTCACAGACTGCACTGAAACCCTCTCCTACCCACACAGACTGCACCCTCTACTGCCCACACAGACTGCACCCTCTACTGCCCACAAAGACTGCACCCTCACTTACCCACACAGACTGCACCCTCTCCTACCCACACAGACTTCACCCTCTCCTGCCCACACAGACTGCGCCTTCTCCTGCCCACACAGACTGCACTGAAACCCTCTCCTGCCCACACAGACTGCACCCTCTCCTGCCCTCACAGACTGCACCCTCTCCTGTCCTCACAGACTGCACCCTCTACTGCCCACAAAGACTGCACCCTCACTTACCCACACAGACTGCACCCTCTCCTACCCACAGAGACTGCACTGAAACCCTCTCCTACCCACACAGACTGCACCCTCTCCTATCCACACAGACTGCACCCTCTCCTGCCCATGCAGGCTGCACTGTTGCGTGCTCCTGCCCACACAGACTGCACCCTCTCCTGCCCACACAGACTGCACCCTCTCCTATCCACACAGACTGCACCCTCTCCTACCCACAGAGACTGCACCCTCTCCTACCCACACAGACTGCACCCTCTCCTACCCACACAGACTGCACCCTCCCCTGCCCACAGTCTGCACCCTCTCCTGCCCACAGAGACTGCACCCTCTCCTGCCCACACAGACTGCACCCTCTCCTGCCAACACAGACTGCACCCTCTCCTACCCACACAGACTGCACCCTCTCCTGCCCACACAGACTGCACCCTCTCCTGCCCACACAGACTGCACTCTCTCCTACCCACACAGACTGCACCCTCTCCTGCCCACACAGACTGCACCCTCTCCTGCCCACACAGACTGCACCCTCTTCTGCCCACACAGACTGCACCCTCTCCTGCCCACACAGACAGCACCCTCTCCTGCCCACACAGACTGCACTGAAACCCTCTCCTGCCCACACAGACTGCACCCTCTCCTGCCCACACAGACTGCACCCTCTCCTGCCCACACAGACTGCACTGAAACCCTCTCCTGCCCACACAGACTGCACTGAAACCCTCTCCTGCCCACACAGACTGCACTGAAACCCTCTCCTACCCACACAGACTGCACCCTCTCCTACCCACACAGACTGCACCCTCTCCTACCCACACAGGATGCACCTTCTCCTGTCCACACTGACTGCACCCTCTCCTGCCCACACAGACTGCACCCTCTCCTGCCCACACAGACTGTACTGTAGCCCTCCCCTGCCCACACAGACTGCACCCTCTCCTGCCCACAGAGACTGCACCCTCTCCTGCCCACAGAGACTGCACCCTCTCCTGCCGACACAGACTGCACCCTCTCCTGCCCACACAGACTGCACCCTCTCCTGCCCACACAGACTGCACCCTCTGCTGCCCACAGTGACTGCGCCCTCTCCTGCCCACACAGACTGCACCCTCTCCTGCCCACAGAGACTGCACCCTCTCCTGCCCACACAGACTGCACCCTCTCCTGTCCACACAGAATGCACCCTCTCCTGCCCACACAGACTGCACCCTCTCCTGCCCACACAGACTGCACTGTAGCCTGCTCCTGCACACATGGACTGCAGACCATAACTCAAGATGACTGAGGCTTGCTTCATATTCAAGTTTATATTCCACCAGCTGCCGAAGTGGGATTTGAATCCGTGCCCCTCGAAGGTTAGCCTGGGCCTTTGGATTTCGCGTCCAGTGACATTACCGCTACACAACCATTTCCCCCGTATGTAAAACACCCAACAAGAATCACAGAAAGATGTGGTAATGGGAAATGAAGCAGAACAGATAAGAAAGCAAGCATAGGGGAATATCTCACCATCACAACATAATAAAGAGAGAGATTGAGAAGGACATAAGTAAGACAAATACCAAAGTAATAAATTGGAACAAAAACTGATTTTAAGTGGATGAGAACGGAACCGGGGAAAATAAGCTGCAAACATTTACTGACAAGCAGAGAAATGGAACAGCAGTGGGAATCATCAATAGAGATCAGGAGAAATAGATCACAGTGAAAAACAAGCTTAGTAATGAAACATTGAGGCAGAATAAAGACATAAGGCCAAAATTGAAAGGTACAGACTAATACGCAGACAAAGGGAATATAAAAAGGGATCGGATAAAGTAAAGAGGTTTTTAGGGTATATGTAAACTAGAGAAGTAAATTATTGGGGTATAAAAAGAAATAATAAAGGCCAGAATTCCTGCAGGCAGCACATCCCCGCTTTCCCTGCGGCGTAGGGTGAATTCAATGGGAAATCCCATTGACAAGCGGTGGGAATAAAGAATTTTACCGTCGGGAAACACACGGCTGGAGGACAGGAGAACCCTGTCCGAAATATTTTACAGATGTTCACTCTTTTTATGCGTTCAGGCAATGTAGGTGTGGTGAATGTGTAACCACTATAAATTCACACTGTACATTACTGTGTCCCTGTGGGCTCCATCTGTGAGCCGTTGCGCGGCTCTGCCCATAGGGGGAGATGAGGAGCATGTACAGGGGTCCGCCCTTGGCTCCGCCCCCTTCAGGAAGTGCTGCGGTTCTGCGAGTCCGCCTCCAGTTCAGCACATTCGCAGGCAGGCTCAGTTGTAAGCCGATTAAAGCTACAGTTTACTCCAACTTGTGTCTCTGAGTGAATTGATGGTCGCACCAGTAGGCATCGCTGGCTAGGCCAGAGTTATTGCCTATCCCTAATTGCCCTTGAACTGAGCAGCTTGCTGGGCCTCCACATTCACAGGTAGGCCAAACCAGGTAAGGACGGCAGATTTCCTTCCCAAAAAGACATTCGTAAATCAGATGGGATTTTACGACAATAGTTTTGTGGTTATTATTGGACTGTTATTGAATTCAAATTTCACCATCTGCTGTGGTGGGATTCAGACCGAGGGCCCTGGAGCATTACCCTGGGTCTCTGGATTTTTAAAAAATTCATTCATGGGATGTGCGCATCGCTGGCAGGACTAGCATTGCCCATCCCTAATTACCCTTGAACTGAAAAGCTTGCTAGGCCAATTCAGAGGGTAGTTAAGACTCAACCACATTGCTGTCCATCTGGAGTCACGTGGAGGCCGGACCAGGTAAGGATGGCGGATTATCTCTGTACCACACCTTTCTGCAATGTCTCTCCATTTAAATAAATCCTGCTTTTCCATTCTTCCTACCTTGGTGGGCCACTTCACATTTTCCCACATTATTCTCCATCTGCCATGGTATTTGCCCTCTCTCTTGACCTTTCTATATCCCTTTGCCGATTTTTTTGTACCTCCTCACAAGTTACTCTCCTACCTATCTTGGTACCATCAGCAAACTTGGTTGCACTGCAGTCAGTCCTTTCATCCAAGTCACCAATATAGGCCCAGGCTTAATTCCTGAGGCACTCCACTCGTTTCAGTTTGCCAAGTTATAAATTATCCATTTATCCCAACCCTCTGTTTCCTGTTAGTTAGCCAATCTTCATTCCATGCTAACATATCATCCCCTGCACCATGACTTCTCATCTTGTGCAGCAACTTTTTATGTGGTCCCTGATGTCTTTTGGAAATCCAAATACAAGTTTTCTCCCAGGTCTCTAAAGAAAAGAAAATGAATCGCCGTGGTTGTGGTGAATGTATTCACATATTGCATGCATGATACTGTGACCTATGACCTGGAAGTGGTGATACAAGCTACTTTCAGGTACTGCACGGTAACCCCAGTAGGCTCCACCTCTGGCTCTGCCCTCACCGGGGCCATATATTGACCGGCCGTCTGTGGGCAGCATTCATCTGTACAACTGACTGTGGCTAGGCAGGATCATGACTAATAAAGTCTTCACTGTCCGTGTGGAGTTTGCACATTCTCCCCCTGTTTGCGTGGGATTCGCCCCCACAACCCAAAGATGTGCAGGTTAGGTGGATTGGCCACTCTAAATTGCCCCTTAATTGGAAAAAAAAATTGGGTATTCTAAATTTTTTTTTAAATGACTAATAAAGCCTAATGTTTACTCGCTCTCTTTGCCTCTCGGTGAATTGAAGGTATATCAGTGGTTTACGCTGTAACTCTGGAGGGGACAAGGCCTGATAGAACCGGCACTGACTCCACAGAGATCTGGGCGCTATCTTTAATGGGTGCCTCGATCAGACCTGAAGTTTTACTTCCCCACCACGGAGGTATTGGGTCACCTCCCGCCCCCATGCCCAGACAATCTTTGGGGGCTCAATTCCGCCCCCCCCACCACTGCGAATGTATTGCCAACATTCCCTCTCCTCAGTGGCTGTTACCCCCCATACCTGTAAGTGACCCCCTCACTGCCCACTCTCCCCTCTCACCAAACATCATTGGACCACCCTCATTGGGGCTACCACAGTGGCCTCCCCCTGCCACTGCCCCCTAGCACAGGTTGACATTGTCAGGTTGGCACTTCCAGGTTGGCACCGCCATGTGGCACTTTGCAGGAAAATCGGGAATGCGATCTTTCTGGAGAGAGTCTTCGGCTGTTCCAGCGTGATTCCCATCACAATGCTCCCATACCTGGTCATTTATTTGGAGCTTCATGCCCCACCCAAAGCAGTGCCTCTTGGTGCTCTGGCAGTGCCAACCTGGCACAGAGTGCCAGGGGAAGTGCTGGGGCTCTACCCTGCCCTGTCTCCAACCACCTGGGGGCTCCAATGGCCTCCGAGCCCCCCGCCATGGTCATCACGCCTGGTCTCCATTGATCAAGACCAGTGGCGATTCTCACCGGCCGCATCCTGAGCCAGCGGGGGCGCAGAATTCCAGGGGCCAGGAGACTCCGGTTAAAATCTGGAAATGCATATTTAAATTAGTTTAAATTCTCATTTAAATATACATGCGGTGCCACGGGCGGGAGCACCACGCTCCATTCAGTGCCCACCGCAAACCCCGTTTAGCAGCTCGCCCGCTATTCTCCAGGAATACCAGGAAGTCGGCCGGGCAAAACGTGGGCTGAGGATCGTCCCTCACACCTGGAGTATTGTGCACAGTAATGGTCTCATTATTTAAGGAAGGGTTTAAATATGTTAGAAGCAGTTCCGAAAAGGTTTGCTAATTTAATTCCTGGGTTGGGTGGGTTGTCCCATGAGACTGTCCCAGAAACAAATCTATGTCCGATTTTGGGTGCATTTAGCAGGGTGTTTCCCGGGGTCTACACACTGGGAAACAGCCAGATATTCATCAGTACTTTGTTGTGTTTTTTTTGGTCTCAGGGAGTGTCTCTTGGTCTGATGGAACCATCAATTCTACAGACACGTGCTTGTAGGATTAGAATAGCGGTTTTAATATACTTACAACAGAGCCAGCCTGTTAGCCGTTGAACTTTCGGTGAACTGGCCGGCTGACTCTGTGGCACGGATCTTTATACAGCAGCTCCAGGGGGAGGAGTTCTGGGCAGAGCCAAGGGGGGAGCCCAGTACAAACTCTCGAGTACTCCCAGAGCTACTCCCCCTGGTGGTCAGGTAGTGCAACTGCACTTACAATATTGGTACATATATATATTGGGAACAGAGTGACATTAGTAACTTATAATACCGTGTGAATCTCATTCACCACATGGTCAAGGCCGCAGTTGAGCCATTCGAGTCCAGATGACTCTTTGACAAAGCGAGTGAGAACTGAAAATGGGGTCAGAATCATACTGTAGTGAGGGGGCGTGGAGAGGTGGGGCTGGATAGGGATCAATCTCCACCTATTGCTGGCCCCTATCCAGCCCCACCGCTCCACCACCATCCCCCCCCCCCCCCCCCGCCCACTACAGTATAAATCTGACTCATTTCCAGTTCTCGCTGGCTTTGTCAAACAGTCATCCACAGTCAAAACATTAGCTCCTTTCTCTCTCCATAGATGCTGTCAGACCTGCTGAGATTGACCAGTGTTTTCTGTTTTTTGTCCTGACTAGCAGGCTGCTTCAGTTTGAGGCCTCTGCTTAAGGACACGTTCCGATTATGGATCCACGGACCAATAGTAATAAAAGAAAAGAAAATGGAAACAAAGGGAATAAACAGGAAGGTCTCTTACACCTAACCTTCCAAATATCGATTACCCTTGGATATTCAGGCACCGGAATGTGGCGACTAGGGACTTTTCACAGTAACTTCATTTGAGGCCTACTTGTGACAATAAGCGATTTTCATTTCATTTTCATTTTCATATTCAGTTCCCCTCCTTGGACAGCCTGCAGCCATGTCTTGGTAATCGCAATCATATAGATTTTTATATAGATTTAAGACTGGATTTTTCCATTGTCGGCGTGTCGCCTGTGGCGATCTTGTGGCGGGCGGGGCGGAAGAATCCAGCCCATAAATTTGTGTATTTTGGTTCTATTTTCTGCTAGCCCTTTTCCTCTGCCTTCCATTTTTGCTTTCTACTTTTCTGTCTTTCATTTCTATCTTTGTTTCCTTCTCGGTGTCTCCACGCTCAGCTTCCCATCCCTCTGCCTCGAGTTTAAACCCTCCCCGACAACGCTAGCAAATACCTCGGCTAGAGTATTGCTCCCGGTACTGTCCGGCATATGTACAGGTCCCATCTTCCCATGAATTGGTCCCAGTGCGTCAGGTATCTGAATCCCTCCCTCCTACACCATTTCTCCAGCCATGAATCTATCTGGCCAGCCTCCTATTTCTGCCCTCACGTATCCTCCTATAAGCACTGACACAATCCCAGCGAGTTCCATGTACATACTGACACAAACCCAGGGAATCCACGATAAGTATTGACACACTGCCTGTTAAGTCCTGTAAATAGAGACACATTCCCAGGGAATCCCTTGTAAACACTGCCACATTCCCAGGGAATCCTCTGTAAATACGAACACACCCCAGGGAATCCCCAGAAAATGCCTACAAACTCCCTGGGAATCCACTGTAAATGCTGCCAAATTCCTAGGGAATCCCCTGCAAATAGTGACACGCTTCCGAGGAATCCCCTGTAAATATTGACACATTCCCTGGGAATCCTCTGTAAAGATTGACACATTCCCAGGGAATCTCGTGAAAATATTGAAACAATCCCGGAGAATCCCTTGCAAACACTGGCACGCTCCAGAGAAACCCTGGAAATCCTGACACACTCCCAGTGAATCCCTGTAAATACTGACTCAAACCAAGGGAATCTACTGTAAATACTGACACACTCCCTGGGAATCCTCTGTAAATACTGACATACTCCCTGAGAATCTCCTGCAAATACTGACACGCTCCCTGGGAATCCCCTGTAAATACTGACACACTCCCCGGGAATCCCCTGTAAATACTGACACACTCCCTGGGAACCCCCTGCAAATACTGACAGTTTCTGGGAACCCCCTGTAAATACTGACACATTCCCTGGGAATCCCTGTAAATAGTGACACACTCTCCGGGAACCCCTGTAAATACTGACACACTCCCTGGGAATCCTGTGTAAATACTGACACACTCCCTGGGAATCCCCTGTAAATACTGACACACTCCCCGGTGACCCTCTGTAAATACTGACACACTCCCCAGTGACCCTCTGTAAATACTGACACGCTCCCTGGGAATCCCCTGTAAATAGTGACACACTCCCCGGGAACCCCTGTAAATACTGACAGTTTCTGGGAACCCCCTGTAAATAGTGACACACTTCCCGGGAACCCCTGTAAATACTGACACACTCCCTGGGAACCCCCTGCAAATACTGACAGTTTCTGGGAACCCCCTGTAAATACTGACACACTCCCTGGGAATCCCTGTAAATAGTGACACACTCCCCGGGAACCCCTGTAAATATTGACACACTCCCTGGGAATCCTGTGTAAATACTGACACACTCCCTGGGAATCCCCTGTAAATACTGACACACTCCCCGGTGACCCTCTGTAAATACTGACACACTCCCCAGTGACCCTCTGTAAATACTGACACGCTCCCCGGGAACCCCTGTAAATACTGACACACTCCCTGGGAATCCTGTGTAAATACAGACATACTCCCTGGGAATCCCCTGTAAATACTGACACACTCCCCAGTGACCCTCTGTAAATACTGACACACTCCCTGGGGACCCTCTGTAAATACTGACACACTCCCTGGGAATCCCCTGTAAATACTGACACACTCCCTTGGAATCCCCTGTAAATACTGACATACTCCCAGGGAATCCTCTGTAAATACTGACACACTCCCCAGTGACCCTCTGTAAATACTGACACACTCCCTGGGAATCCCCTGTAAATACTGACACACTCCCCAGTGACCCTCTGTAAATACTGACACACTCCCTGGGGACCCTCTGTAAATACTGACACACTCCCTGGGAATCCCCTGTAAATACTGACACACTCCCTGGGAATCCCCTGTAAATACTGACATACTCCCAGGGAATCCTCTGTAAATACTGACACACTCCCTGGGAATCCCCTGTAAATAATAATAATAATTGCTTATTGTCACATGTAGGCTTCAATGAAGTTACTGTGAAAAGCCCCTAGTTGCAACATTCCGGCGCCTGTTCGGGGAGGCCGGTACAGGAATTGAACCCGCGCTGCTGGTCTTGTTCTGCATTACAAACCAGCTGTTTAGCCCACTGTGCTAACCACACTCTCCGGTGACCCTCTGTAAATCCTGACACACTCCTGGGAATCCCCTGTAAATACTGCCACACTCCCAGGGAAGCCCTATAAATCCTGACCCACTCCAAGTTAATCCCTGTAGATACTGAGACACTCCCAGCGAATCCCCTGTAAATCCTGACCCACTCCCAGTTAATCCCTGTAGATACTGACACACTCCCAGCGAATCCCCTGTAAATGCTGACACACTCCCAGTTAATCCCTGTAGATACTGACATACACGCGTGGAATCCCCTGTAAATACTTTTTCTTTATAAATTTAGAGTACTCAATTTTTTTTTCCAATTAAGGGGCAATTTAGCGTGGCCAATCCACCTAACCTGCACATCTTTGGGTTGTGGGGGCGAAACACGCAAACACGGAGAGAATGTGTAAACTCCACACGGACTGTGACCCAGAGCCGGGATTGAACCTGGGACCTCGACGCCGTGAGGCAGCAGGGCTAACCCATTGAGCCACCGTGCTGCCCCCCCCCCCCCTCCCACTGTAAATATTGACAGGTTCCCAGCTTAATCCCCTGTAAATACTGACACATTCACAGGACTTTCTGTACTGTTACACTCCCAGCGAATCCCATCTAAATGCTGACACGCTCCCTGGGAAGCTACTGTAAATAGTGAAACATTCCTGGGGAACCCCTGTAAATATTGACACACTCTCTGGGAATCCCCTGTAAATATTGACACACTACCTAGGGAGTCCCTGTAGAACTGGCCCGCTCCCAGAAAATCCCCTGTAAATACTGACAAGCTCCCCGGAAATCCCCTATAAATACTGACGCACTCCCGGGGAATCCCCTATAAATACTGGCATACTCCCAGGAATCCCCTATAAATACTGACACACTCCCAGTGAATCCCCTATAAATACTGATACATTCCATGGGAATCCCCTATAAATACTGATACATTCCATGGGAATCCCCTATAAATACTGACATACTCCCAGGAATCACCTATAAACACTGATACACTCCCAGGGAATCCTCTGTAAATCTTGACACACTCTCTAGGAATCCCCTGTAAATAAATCAAATTACTGCGGATGCTGGAATCTGAAACCAAAACAGAATATACTGCACAATCTCAGCAGGTCTGACAGCAGCTGTAGAGAGAGAAGGGAGCTGCCGTGTCGAGTCTGGATGACTCAAAACATTTTTGACAAAGCTTTGACAAAAGGTCGTCCAGATTCAAAACGTTAGCTATCATCTTTCTCCACAGATACAATTGAATCCCCTGTAAATATTGACACACTCCCAAGGAATCCCCTGTAAATACTGGCACATTCCCAGTTAATCCCTGCCAATACCGACACACTCCTAGTTAATCTCTGTAAATACTGATGCACTCCCAGGGAATCCCCTGTAAATACTGACACACTTCGAGGGATTCCCCTGTAATAGTGACACACTCCTAGGGAATCCTTTGTTAATATTGGCACGCTCCCAGGGAATCCCTTGGAAATACTGACACACTCCCAGGGAATCCCCTGTAAATACTGACACATTCCCAGGAAATCCCCTGTAAATATTGACACACTTCCAGGGAATCCTGTGTAAATATTGATACGCTCCCAGCTAATCCTTGTGAATACTGACACACTTCCAGGGAATCCCTTGTAAATGTTGATACGCTTCCAGCTAATCCTTGTGAATACTGACACACTTCCAGGGAATCCCGTGTAAATATTGATACGCTCCCAGCTAATCCTTGTGAATACTGACACACTTCCAGGGAATCCCTTGAAAATGTTGATACGCTTCCAGCTAATCCTTGTGAATACTGACACACTTCCAGGGAATCCCGTGTAAATATTGATACGCTCCCAGCTAATCCTTGTGAATACTGACACACTTCCAGGGAATCCCTTGTAAATGTTGATACGCTTCCAGCTAATCCTTGTGAATACTGACACACTTCCAGGGAATCCTGTGTAAATATTGATACGCTCCCAGCTAATCCTTGTGAATACTGACACACTTCCAGGGAATCCCTTGTAAATGTTGATACGCTCCCAGCTAATCCTTGTGAATACTGACACACTTCCAGGGAATCCCGTGTAAATATTGATACGCTCCCAGCTAATCCTTGTGAATACTGACACACTTCCAAGGAATCCCTTGTAAATGTTGATACGCTCCCAGCTAATCCTTGTGAATACTGACACACTTCCAGGGAATCCCGTGTAAATATTGATACGCTCCCAGCTAATCCTTGTGAATACTGACACACTTCCAGGGAATCCCTTGTATATGTTGACACAGTTGCACAAAATGCCATGCTAGTTCTGATCTCCTCCAAGGCAGAGTCCCAGAGAATCATCTGTTACCCGAGGGAATTCCTTGAAAATACTGACACATTCTTCGGAAATATTATACTGTAAAGCATTCTGAAGGACTCCCTGTAAAGACTTCCCTTGGAATCCCTTACAAGCTCTGATACAGAGCCATCTGGAATAAATCCACATCCTGTGTAATCACTTACAAAACCAACAACGTGTATTTATACAGTGCCTTTGACAGAACCAAATGTCCCAAATGTGTCACAGGAACAGTATTGATAAATTATGCCACTGAACTGCATAAGAGTTATGAGGTCAAATGATGAAAAGTTTGGTCAACGAGGTAGGTTTGAGGGACTGTGTAAAGGAAGCGAGAGGTACAAAGAGGAAGAGGCAATTCCTGAGCTTAGGGCCTCAGCAGTTGAAGTGGCCACCGATAGTGGATCAATTAGCATTGAGGACACTCAAGAGGCCAGAATTAGTGGAGGGCAGACATGGAGGGCAGGCAGCATGGTGGCACAATCGTTACCACTGGGACTGTGGTGCTGAGGACCCGAGTTTGAATCCCAGCCCTGGAGTTTGAATCCCTGCCCGTGAGGAGGATTGGCCATGCTAAATTGCCCCTTAATTGTAATAAAAAATAATAATTGGGTACTCTAAAAATTTTGGGGCAGCACGGTAGCATGGTGGTTAGCATAAATGCTTCACAGCTCCAGGGTCCCAGGTTCGGTTCCCGGCTGGGTCACTGTCTGTGCGGAGTCTGCACGTCCTCCCCGTGTGTGCGTGGGTTTCCTCCGGGTGCTCCGGTTTCCTCCCACAGTCCAAAGATGTGCTGGTTAGGTGGATTGCCCATGCTAAATTGCCCGTAGTGTCCTAAAAAGTAAGGTTTAAGGGGGGGGGGGGGGTTGTTGGGTTACGGGTATAGGGTGGATACGTGGGTTTGAGTAGGGTGATCATTGCTTGGCACAACATCGAGGGCCGAAGGGCCTGTTCTGTGCTGTACTGTTCTATGTTCTATGTCGGAGGGTTGTGGAGGAGACTGGGAGGGACAAGGCCATGGAAGGACTTGAGGACAAGAGTGATCATTTTAAATTTAAGACATTGTTTCACTGGGAGCCACTGTAGATCAGCAAGGGTTGGGGTGATGGGTTAACGAGTCCAAGTTAAGGCACCGGCGACAGAGTTTTGGATGGCCTCAAGTTTATGGAGGGTAGAATATGGGAGAAGGTCCTGGAATATATTGGAATTGTTAAGTTTAGAGGTAATAAAGGCATGAATGAAGATTTTGGCAGCAGATCAGCTGAGGCAGGGGTAGAGATGGTCAATGCCATGGAGGTGGAAATAGGCTGCCTTGGTGTCAGTCCACAAGGCACGGGTCAGGAGTGTGATGGAATACTCTCCACTTGCCTGGATGAGTGCAGCTCCAACAAAACTCAAGAAGCTCGACACCATCCAGGACAAAGCAGCTCCTTTGATTGGTACCACATCCACCACCTTCAACATCCACTTCCTCCACCATGAACGCATAGTGGCAGCAGTGTGTACCATCTACAAGATGCACTGCATGAACTCACCAAAGCTCCTTATACAGCACCTTCCCAATCCACAACCTCTACCATCTGGAAGGACAAAGGCAGAAGATATTTTAGAACACCACTACCTGAAAGGTTCCCCTTACAGCCTCACACCACCCTGACTTGGAAATGTATCGTTGTTTCTTCACTGTTATTACGTCAAAATCCTGCAACTCCCTCCCTAACAGCACCACATATGTACCTACACCACAGAGACTCAGCGGTTCAAGAAGGTAGCTCACCACCACCTTCTCAAGGGCAATTAGGGATGGGAAATAAAAATGTTGACCTAGTCAGTGACGCCCATGTCCCATAAATAATAAAATAAAACTATGTGATAGGTACCAGAATCTTTTCAGGTTGTTGCTTGTGTTGGTGTTTGGGTCCATTCCTTTCTAGGTATACATTGGCACCCGGGGGGGAGGGGGGGGGGGGGGGGGGTTGCCAACTCCTAGAATTTCCATTGCCCCACCTCACCCACCATTGCCCCAGGGACCCTAAATCTTCAGAGTATTAGAACATTCAGGGCGACACAGTGGCACAGTGGTTAGCACTGTTGTGTCACAACGCCCGGGGGTTCGATTCCGGCCTTGGGTGAATGTCTGTGTGGAGTTTCGCACTTTCTCCCCGTGCCTGCGTGTGTTTCCTCCGGGTGCTCCGGTTTCCTCCTGCAGTCCAAAAATGTGCAGGTTAGGTGGATTGGCCATTTCAAATTGCTTCATAGTGACCAATGGTGAGCAGGTTGGACGGGGTTATGGGGTTAGGGCGTGGGAGGGGAGTGAACCTCGGTAGATTGCTCTTTCAGAGGGTCAGTGAAGACTCGATGGGCCGAATGGCCTCATTCACTGTTGGGATCCTAGACCCAGGCTGAAAAAGCAAATGCCCCATCCGTGCAGTCAGTCCCCCAGCGCCCCCACCCCTCAAAGAATGAGTTCCTTTTAGAACTTTTTAATTTTAATATTTTGTGAAACAGAAATTGATGCAATGGAACCCTGACATCATGGCTTGATCAGGCTCCCTCTGACGTCATGGCTTGATCAGGCTCCCTCTCATGTCATGGCTTGATCAGGCCCCCTCTGACGTCAGTGATGGCGGGGCCCAGCCTGGCTGCCAATCAGAGGCGGAGAGCGGGGTTGGGGGCGGGGCGTGGGGGAGGTGCCAAGGTTGCTGTCAGTTTCAAAGAGCGAGCAAAGGACTCAAACAAAATAACAAAAGGCTAGGGCAAAGGAGTTAGCGAGGAGCTGAGCGCTGGGGCTGGCAGAGAGAGAGAGAAAGGGTGCAGCCAGCAACACAAGTAGCAAACACCTTTGGCAGCACAGCTAAAGATTCAGAGACACAGAGAGAGACAGCTACTTCTCTGCAACTGTTTCTTTAACCCACTGCACCCCAGCCAAAGGGAATTGGACTGATTTCTGCATCTTGCCTTTCTTTCTTGGGGGATTTTTTTCTTCGCATCGTTTTCTCCAATTCAATCTTTTTTTTTGGAAGTATCCAGGGATCAGCAGCAGCAGCAGCGGTGGTGGTGGTGGGGTGGGAGAACAGAGAAAAGCATCTCCCTGAGCAGGGAGGAAAGAGAGCGGCATCCACACACACACACATATATACGAGAAGAATTGGACTGTGAGCACAAGGGTTTTTGGAAGAGGGTGGAATCGAACCATCTTTCTTTGCCCAGTTGTCTGCCTCCCCTCTTCCCCCCCTGCGGAAAAAAAGGGGTTAAAGGAGGGGGTGGGAGGGGGAAGGTGGGGAGAGAAGGGGCTGTCTCGGATCTTCGGGGCTGCTCTGTGTAGCCCGCCCCAGCTCGCTCTGGAGGAGCCTCGGCAGCAGAGGGAGATAAAAAAAGGGTCTCGCCGATGGAAGAGCAGCCCAGACTCCGCCATCCCCACGCCGGGGTCAGCATCCCGGGGCTGGCCCCGCACATGCAGCAAGACAGCGGGGGAGAGGCGGAGGGCAGGAAACAGGACATCGGAGACATCTTACACCAAATAATGACTATCACTGACCAGAGCCTGGATGAAGCTCAGGCACGGTGAGTTTGAGAGAGAGAGAGAGAGAGAGAACAGCTTTGTGTGTGTGTGTGTGTGTGAGAGAGAGAGAGAGACAATTCATGCATGTATAGTATTAACAATATCTGATTAGATACCATCCATTTACACTTAAAATCAACTCCAGTTGAGATATCTAAATGATTATTGTTCATTTGCATTGCAGGAAACATGCTCTGAATTGTCATAGGATGAAGCCTGCTCTCTTCAATGTGCTTTGTGACATTAAGGAGAAAACAGGTCAGCAAAAGTGTTTTATTTTGAAACATGCCTACTCTCGGAGTTAGCCACTGGCTGCTTATTTTGTGCGTTGTGTGCTATCCCAGGCAGGGAGCCTGGGCTGTACACTTCAACTAATCTCCATGGGACTCCCATGAGTACGTGTTTGGGAGACGGTGGTGTGTTGGAGCCGGGGCTCAGGACTGAGATGTCGGGTCAGATCTCTGAGAGTGAAACATAAATCACAGGAAAAGAGGGAGTTTGTGCAGGAAGAAGGGGACGAGGGAGGTGACTGGGAATAGAGCTGTTGGCAATCAGGAATAAATGAAGGTTTCAGGGAAACTCGATATGTGGAATTCATCCAGATAGAAACTTTTAAGGGTTAATGAAAAGTTCCAAACGCCCCACCGTTTAATCGTTACTATTGTTTCTTTAATGATAACTTGCTCTGGTCACTGAGTGTTGCTACTGGTTGTTACAGCTTGTGAGCAGACCTCTGGTTAATCGGTTCAATCCTTTTGAGTTGGCCGAGGTTTTAACTAATAAAAGGTGTGTGTTCCACTCAAGACGATTTGCAAATTTGCTCAGGTCTGATTTTGAACATTGCCCGGTGGAGATTTCGCCGAATGAGAGGCTTTCAAAGCTGGAGAGTGGTTCACAGGGGCAGAAGCAAGTGCATCCAACAGCGTGTTTAAATGTTGTTGGTGCAGGGGCTGGTGGAGGGCAGGGGAACCAGCAAAGTGAGGGGGAGCACACGGGGATTGTGTTACTGTGCAAAGGGTGCTCGGGGTTTCTGCTGTACACATACATGTCATGTATGTGTATGTCCTGTGTGCATATGTGTATCATGCATTTATAAATATGTATTTCCTATTATATATTTGTCATGTATACAAATGTGATGTATGAAATAAAACGGGGAGAATGATCAATTTCTAATATCACATCTGGAAGATAATGAAATGTGAGCTAATTTTATATTCTTAGTCCAATGTCTAACCGCACGTAAAGATCAGTAACCTGCAGTAGTATAATTATTCTTTCTATCTATCTATCTATCTATCTATCTATCTATCTATCTATCTATCTATCTATCTATCTATCTATCTATCTATCTATCTATCTATCTATCTATCTATCTATCTATCTATCTATCTATCTATCTATCTATCTAATCTCTCTCTCCACCTCTTGCTCCCTCTCTAACTATATATTTCTCAATTTCCCTCTCTCCATCTCTTGGTCTCTCTTTCTATATTTCTCCCTCTGTCTCCTTCTCTTCATCACTTGCTCTCTCTATATATTTCTCTCTTTGTCTCCCTCTCTTCATCTCTTGGTCTCTCTTTCTCTAGTTCACTCCCTGTCTCCCTCTCTTCATCACTTGCTCTGCTCTATATATTTTCTCTGTCTCCCTCTCTCTATCTCTTGGCATCTCTCTCTATCTTTCTCTATATATTTCTCTCTCACTCTCTCGCTATGTATTTCTCGCTCTGTCTCCCTCTGTCCATCTCTTGGTCTCTCTCTCTATCTCTCTATATATATTTTTCTCTGTCTCCCTCTCTCCATCGCTTGCTCTCTCTGTTCCCTCTTTCTATTACTTGCTCTCTCTCTATATGTATTTTTCTTTCTCTGTCTCCCTCTCTCCATTGCTTACTCTCTCTATATTTCTCCCTGTCTCCCTCTTTCCATCACTTGCTCTCTCTTTCTCTCTCTATTTCTCCCTTTCTCCATTACTTGCTCTCTCTCTCTCTCTATCTCTAAATGTCTCTCTATCTCCATCTCATTCTCTCTTCATCGCGCTCTTTGTATAAGAGTCCAAGGTAATGATTTACTCTCTGGACTCTGCTGGCTTCCAAATGGTTCAGAAATGTTCTTGCCTCTTCTGATTTGTGTGAAGCCTGTGCTGCCTGTATCCCACGGGTCCTGGGAATGGGGAACTCTTTTATAACAGCTTCATAAGGTGTGGAGCTCAATGCTGAACATGTGGGCAACACAGAGCAGGTTGATCAGCTTTCGAGATGAGGACAGCGAAGTGATCATTTGCCTCTTGATTTGGGATGGAGGGTCTCCCACCTGAAGCATTAATCTGCTGTCCTGTTGTGAGGTGCAGACAGATCACCTTTGTGTTTCAGAATCTCATTTTGTTTTTAATATCACCTTTCGAGTGGAACTAATACTTGTCTTTTCTGTCTCTTTGTTATTTTGAATCAGAAACCCTGATTCACAATGGTCCCAATCAATCAGCTTGATCATATAAATTCTCAAATTTTCAACGTGTATTTATTTGTGTCTCTGTCTGTCTATCTAGCAATCTATCTATTTGTTTACTTACATCTCTCACTCCCTCTCTCTATATCTCTATTTCTCTCTTCATCCCTGTCTCTTGCTCTTTCTCTATTTTTCTCTCTCTATATATATATATGTAAACGTGTGCCTGTGCGTGTGCGGTGTACGTGTTTTAACCTCTATATATGAGAGCGTGTGTGTTTAGACAGAGAATCTCTATCTTCTTACTTTATTTCCTATTTGTTGCAGTTTTGAAATTAGGTTCTTTCATCTCAATATGTTCACAGGACACCCTTTTTGTTTTTTGTGATGGTGATTGTTATCATTACCTGCTGGCCAAGAATGGGTGAGGAGTAATATGATGGTGCTGCCTTATTACTGTCCCTGAACTAAAGAGGAGGCAAATCAGTCGAGCTTCCACTTGAGGGGCCGAATGGCCCGCTTCTATTCCCCTCCATGCTCATAATCATTCCTGAGGAACCCCCAACCCACCCCTGGGCTACAAGAGTGCCCAGGAATGGCTGAGAGGATGGGGTAGGGGTGGGGGAGGGGGGGGGGGGGAGGGTGGCTGGAGAGTCGCTGGCGCCTGTGGAATCAGAGCCAAACCGCATGGAATCAGTACTGGGGGAGGAGTGAGTGCAGGAGGGAGAAAATGAGGTGATAGGAAGCTAAATTGATTTGATTGCTGCACAATATAATGAAGGCGTGTGCAGACCTGAACAACTGCTTCTGTCAAGCTCCTCCACTGACTTGGCCTTAGCCTCCAGGCCTCTAATATCATTCTACCTGTGTCTTGTTGGTTTGAATCAGCTGTTTAATTTTTCATAGATTAAATAAATTAGCTTTGCCCAGCTAATTATAGCCCGTTTCCCAGGTAGGCTCCTTGTCAAATCATTGAAGTCACCTCAGGTTTAAAAGCTGCGGCAAAGGACATTAAACTCTGGGGGTGGTGGTGGTGGTGGGGTGGGGGGGAGGGGCAGTCAGACTCTTCAAGGTGGATGATAAGGTTTCCTGGGCTCCAGGAGGAGAAGGGCAAGGGAGTTCTCCTGGTGTGCAGAGAACTCCATTGAGAACACGTGAACCAGCCAGGTTTGTGGGAGCTTGCTGTGCGCAAAAGCAAAACAACAATCTGCCATGCCTGCCTTTCTGCCTGCACATTGGCGGTCCCTGCAATTCATCAATACTTCACTGGGTGTGAGGCGCATTTGATAGCATTGTCACGTTGCTGCAGAAGTGTCCGTCTGACTATGTTCACTCTTACTTCCCTTGCAAGCGAGGATAGAATTCCATTCACACAGCAGCATCTATTCAAAGTGGCAACATCTGATTGAAAAAGGAAGAACGTATTTGTATTTATACAGCACCTTTCCTGACTTCAGGATATTCCGAAGTGCTCTACATCCCATGAGGCCCTCTCTGTTATATGCAGAAATGCAGTCCCCAATTTGAACATAGCAGGCTGCCACAAACAGCAGTGTGATAACAACCAAATAATCACTTTATTTTGTGATGCTGGCTGACGGATGATTATCGGCCAGGGCTGCATGGTGAAGACCCCTGCTCTTCTTCCAGTCGTGTGGTGAGCTCTTTTAACGAGACAGCAGACAAGGCCTTGGTTTTAGGCCTCACCTGAAATAGAGCACCTCCAACAGTTCAGCACTCCCTCAGTGCTGCACGGGCGACTGTCGCCTTGGAGTCACACGTGAGCTGAGCGTGACCCGACTCTGAGGGAAGAGTTGAAAGCACATCTTACATGGAGGGTGGAACAATGCCTCCAGCTCCTGCCCCTCGAAACCTGTTTGACAATATCCACCTCCGGGTTGCTCCTCCATTGTGAGTTATATGTGGTGCCAGGGAGCCATAATCATAATCAGCTCAAATGCTCAAAAAGGATGCTTCATTCTGTCAATTGGAAATTGAGCACAAATCAATGGTGTGGATTTCAGATGGTTTTAGCAGCGTCAGTGCTTTTCTGGGCCGAGTTGTGGGGGGTGGTGAGAGTGGGGTGGGGGGATAGCTGGGTGTTGGAGGCAGCTGACCTGGATGGGAGGGGGACGGGGTGCTACTTTTATCCAGCTTCTAGGGTTGGTGAAGTGGTGGTGGTGGGGGGGGGGGGGGGTGGTTGGTGGTGGCTGGGTGGTGATGTCATCAGCTTCCTCACCTTCCCCACTCCTCAATTAATTGGACGGTCGTAGGTAAAAAAAGATGCTTCACCATTTGAATCTGCTGCAGTTTCAGAGTCTTTGGCACGTAAACAATGGCATTCAGTCTCCTGATTTTCTCACGCATTCCTCAACATTCTGTCCCTTCATTTGATTATCCCTCTCTATCCCTGTTTATCCCCCTCTATCCCTCTAGCTCTATTTATCCCCCCATCCCTATTTATCCCCCACTATCCCTCTATCAATCTCTATCCCTGTTTATCCTCCTCTATCCCTCTAGCTCTATTTATCCCCATCCCTATTTATCCCCCACTATCCCTCTATGCCTATTTATCCCCCTCTTTCCCTATTTATCCCCTTCTATCTCTCTATCCCTATTTAGCCCCCACTATCCCTCTGTGCCTATTTATCCCCCTCTTTCCCTATTTATCCCCTTCTATCTCTTATATCTCTCTTTATCTGTCTCTATACCCCTCTATCAGTCCCTATTCCTCTTTATCCCCCTCTATCATTCTCTGTCCCCCTCTATAAGTTTCTATCCCTCTCTATCCCTCTTTATCCCCTTCTATCAGTCTCTAACCCTCTCTATCCCTCCCTATCAATCTTTCCCGCTCTATCCCTCCTTCTGTACTTGACATTGTTGCCTTTACTTTCTTTCTCACTGTTATATTTTTCTACCTATTTTTCTTTCTCTACCTCACACTGTCACTCTTCCTGCCTTCTTTGTATGTCAGTACATTCACTTATTTATTTCCCTGTGTGATGTCCTTTATCTCTTCTCGCTGCCACCCTAAACCCTCACCTCCACATTGCTTTGCCAGCAAATTAGTCTCTATCGGAAGAAGACTTGTACCTGAATCTGCAGGTTAAATTACATCCCATTTCATCATTAAACAGTACAAACTCCAATTATTTTCTGTGGGACTGAGTGACAATTGTTTTTGTCTGAAATTTCATTGCAACTCACAGTCTTTCTCTTCTTTTTTCAAAATACCTCACGGTTGGGACATATTTCACTGTAAAAGGGAACACACACACAAAAAAAAACAGCTGGGTGGGAAATAATTGGACCCCAATGTCCTTAAGGGACAATTCTGTTTCTTCAGTTTTTTGATGAATGACACCTAATACGCGCGGAGATTTTTAATGAGATGAGACTGTGATGTTTCGAAGGCAGTAGATACACTGAGATACCAGATAAGAGCCCAGCATCTGCATGAATACAACTGTGATTAAAAGTGACGGGTGATTGTATCAGGCCTGGGCTGCGATCATAGTCTCTGCGATACTGGGAGTATTCCTGAGCAACAGAAATAAATGGGTCAAATGCCGATGCAGAACTCCATTCAAAAACAATGTAAATCCAAAATATCATGAGCGCTAAATCAGCGCAACAATTGGCACACTGGGTAATGTACACCCCAGGCTGCGGATGTGTTCACAGTGTCTCGCATAGTGGCTGGTGAATAAGCCTCATATCTGAGAATGACACTTGCAGATATAGACTATACCATGGGTAAACTTCATTTATTTATAAACTGTGGCTCAGGCATACAAACCACATAAGCTCCATATATGTTCACGGTGGTCTCAGGTAGCTTTACACTGTAGGCTGCATATGTAAAGTGTGTTGGGACAGAGGTTGACAGTAAAGCCTCAAATACAGACTGTGTGCTGTGCACAGGTCAATGATTAGCTACATTTACAGACGGTGTGTGGTGTACTGGTCATAGATAAGCTACATTTGTAGACGGTGTGTTGTGTAAATGCCATATATAAGCTGCATATAGAGACTGTGCGTCATATACAGGTTATACAAAAATTGCATATACAGAATGTGTGTCATGTACAGGACATATATTGGCTGCACATACAGACTGAGTGTCATGTGAGGTCATATATAAGCTGCGTATACAGACGGAGTGTACAGGTTATATATAAGCGGAATAAATAGACTGCATCATGTACAGGCCATGTATAAGCTGCATATACAGTCTGAGCTTCATGTACTGGTCATCTATAACTGCATATACAGACATCGTGTACAGGTCATATATATTCTGCATATAATAATAATCTTTATAATAATCTTTATTGTCACAAGTAGGCTTACATTAATACTGCAATGAAGTTACTGTGAAAAGCCCCTAGTCGCCACATTCCGGCACCTGTTCAGGTACACAGAGGGAGAATTCAGAATGTCCAAATTACCTAACAGCACGGGCGCGATTCTCCGCTGCCCACGACGGGTCGGAGAATAGCGGGAGGGCGTCCCCGACATTGTTCACGCCCTCCCGCTATTCTCCCCCCCCCACGGCCGCCCCACGACACGAATCGCTGCTCGCCGTTTTTTACGGCGAACAGCGATTCTTCCCAGGCCGATGGGCCGAGTTCCCAGGCCTTTATGGCCATTTTTACAGCAGCAAACACACCTGCTTGCTGCCGTCGTAAAAACGGCCGCAACATGTCCGTTCTCGGCATCCAGGGCCCCGGTTGGCACGGCAGTACCACGGCCGTGCCAAGGGGGGCATGGGCCCGCGATCGGTGCCCACCGATCGCGGGCAGTGCGTCCGTAACGGACGCACTCTTTCTCCCTCCACCGCCCCGCAGGATCAGTCCGCGGGGTGGCCGAGGGAGATGACGGCCCCACGCATGCGCGGGTTGGAGCTGTCCAATCTGCGCATGCGCGGCTGACGTAATCGTGCGCGTCAGCCGGCGTGACGCTTGGCGCGCGGACTTAGCGACGGTCGCTAAGGCTGCGATGCCGTGGTTCACGGGGCCCCGCTGCTAGTTCCGCCCAGGGGGGGAGAATCGGGTCCTGGGAGGGGGCACGGAGGCTGCCGTGAAACACGGCCAGTTTCACGGCAGCCTTTACGACTCGCCGCATTTGCGGAGAATCGCGCCCCACGTCTTTTGGGACTTGTGGGTGGAAACCGAAACACCCGGAGGAAACCCACGCAGACAAGGGGAGAATGAGCAGACTTCACACAGACAGTGACCCAAGCCGGGAATCGAACCTGGGACCCTGGCGCTGTGAAGCAACAGTGCTAACCACTGTGCTACAGTGTCATGTCCAGGTCATATGTAAGCTGTATGTACAGACTGAGCGTCATGTACAGGTCATATATAAACTGTACATACAGACTGCATCATGTACAGGTCATATATAAACTGCATATACAGACTGAGCGTCATGTACAGGTCATATATAACTGCATATACAGATTGTGCATCATGTACAGCTTATATATAAGCTGCATATGCACACTGTGTCACACAGGCCATATATAATAATAATAACCTTTTATTGTCACAAGTATGAAGTTACTGTGAAAAGCCCCTAGTCGCCACATACCGGCGCCTGTTCGGGTAAGCTGGTACGGGAATTGAAACCGCACTGCTGGCCTTGTTCTGCATCACAAACTAGCTGCTAGCCCACTGGGCTAAACCAGCCCTGAGTGGACAATGCTTGGGAACCGGGGTGCTGGCACTTTGTAATAGTTGGGAGCATGTTTGAAGTGGAGGTAGGGATTGGGGAATGTTCATCTTTTTGTTTGGGGGGGGGGTATTTGCTGGTTACTGTTGGGATTGTGAGGGGTGGAAGGTTTATGTGGGGATGGATGCGCTCGTCCGCCCTCCTGTTTTCTGGAATTGTTTGTGTTTAACATTTGTTTGTTTGCTTTTGGAGAAGGCTGCCTGGAGTTCAGAAGTCCTTGTTTGGGTGGGGGCGGGTAAGGTCAACAGGGAATCTTTCTCCTTGAGCTGAGGAGTGGAGGGGGGAGGAGGAGGTCATTGGTAAGTGCCTTTGGGCAGGGGCTGCTGCGCCAGCAGGTTATGCTGGTGAAGGGAAGTGAGGTGGTGGAGGAGAAGGCCGAGAGGGGTGGCCGGTGGAGGGGGAGGGGTGTGGTAGTCACCACTGTTGTATATATCACATATGAGATGTAATACGGTAAGACTCCTGTTCTACAGGTACGGGGGTAGATCCCTGCCTGCTGGCTCCGCCCAGTAGGCGGAGTATAAATGTGTGTGTTCACCGAGCTGCAGCCATTTCGGCAGCAGCTGCAGGAGGCTACACAGCTCTGCGTAATAAAGCCTCGATTACACTCTACTCTCGTCTCGTCGTAATTGATAGTGCATCAAGGGGGAAGGAGGGTCTGGGGGAATGGGGGGGGGCTGTTGCGATATGGCAGTGGGTGAGAGATGACATAGTCATGGGCGGAGGAAGGGGCCATCTGGGATGGGCTAGGTACAGAGTGGAATTAAAGGGGCGGGTGTTAAGTGGGAAAGATGACAGACGGCAGGGGGTATTGGAGGCATAAGCCTCCGATAAGGCTGGTCATGTGGAACGTCTGGGGACTAAATGGGCTGGTTAAAAGGTCGCAGGTGTTCGCGCTCCTCAGGAGCTTGAAAGCGGGGGTGGTATTCCTGCAGGAAATGCACCTCCGTGTGAAGAACCAGGTTAGGTTAAGGAAGGGGTGGGTTGGGCAGCTTTTTCACTCGGGGTTTGAGTCAAAATCGAGTAGAGTGCCGATTTTCATGAGCAAGAAAAGTAATTTGTGAGTGCAAAGGAGATGAGGGATCCGAGTGGGAGATATGTGATTGTGAGTGGGGTATTGGAAGGGGAGCCGGTGGTGTGGGTAAATATGTATGCTCCAAATTGGGATGATGTGGGTTTTATGAGGGGGCTGTTGGCAGCGATCTCGGATTTAGCCATGCACCAGTTGATCATAGGAGGAGATTTTAACTGTGTCCTGGAGCCGAGGGTGGATAGGTCGAGCTCCAGGTCGATGGGTAGGGTACAAATGGCGAGGGAGCTGGGGGGGGGGGTTTATGGAGAGGATGGGTATGGTGGATCCATGGAGCTTTCAGAACCCAGGGGGAAGGGAGTATTCCTTCTTTTCACATCTCTGTAAGGTGTATTCGAGGATTGATTACTTTGTAGTGATTCGGGAGATTTTGGTTGGAGTGGAGGGGGCAGAGTACGTGGGGATTGTTATCGCGGACCATGCTCCCCACTGGCTGGAGATTCAGTTTAGATCAGGATGAGAGCAGAGGTGGAGGTTTGACTCGGGGCTGTTGGCGGATGAAGGTTTTAGTGGTAAGGTGCCGGCGGAGATTAAAGAGTATGTGGAGTTGAATCAGAATGGGGAGGTGTCGGCGGCATTTTGTGGGAAGCACTGAAGGCAGTGGTCCGGAGGAAAATAGTTTTGTTTAAGGCCCGTGTAGATAGGGAAAGGTGGGAGGAACATGACCGTCTAGTGAGCGAGATCATGGAGGTGGACAGGGAATATTCGAGGATGCCCACCGTGGAGGGATTGGTGAGGAGGAAAAAGTTACAGGGGCAGTTTGACAGGCTGACACCAGGGAGGGCGGTAGGGCAACTGCGTAGGGCAAGAGGTTGCATTGTGAGTATGGGGAGAAGGTGAGCCGCATACTGGCGTACCAGCTGCAGAGGCAGGTTGCGTCCAGGGAAATATTGAAGCTCCGGACTGGGGCTGGGGATGTGGTGTCAGAGCCAGGGAAGATAAATGAGGCATTCAGAGAGTACTGCAGGGACTTTATGAGGCAGACCCAGGAGGAGAGGAGAGGGTCATGGGGTGGTTTCTGGACGAGCTGGAATTTCCCCAAGTGGAGGAAGCAAAGAGGCAGGCGTTGGAGGAGTCCCTGGGGCTAAGGGAGGTGCTGGATAGTATCAGGGGTATGAAGTTGGGGAGGGCCCCTGGGCCGGATGGGTACCCGGCGTAATTCTATCAGGAATTTGCAATGGACCTGGCACCACATCTGTTGGGTGCATTTAATGAAGCACTAGAGAAGGGGGAGTTGCCGGAGACGATGACGCAGGCAATAAGCACACTAATCCCCAAAAAGGGGAATGACCCAATGAAACGTGGGTCGTATAGACCTGTCGTATAGGGGCTGGTTTAGCCCACCGGGCTAAATCGTTGGCTTTGAAAGCAGACCAAGGCAGGCCAGCAGCACGGTTCGATTCCCGTAACAGCCTCCCCGAACAGGTGCCGGAACGTGGCGACTAGGGGCTTTTCACAGTAACTTCATTGAAGCCTACTCGTGACAATAAGTGATTTTCATTTCATTTCATTTCATATCACTATTGAACATAGATGTGAAAGTATTGCCTAAGTTGTTAGTGGGGAGGATGGAGGAGCGTGTCGCCGGGATGGTGACTGAAGATCAACCAGGTTTTGTGAAGGGCAGGCAGCTCGTGAGTAATATAAGACGGCTGTTTGAATGTAGTGATAAATCCGTCGGGGGCTCTGGTACCGGAGGTGGTGGTGTCCATGGACACAGAGAAGGCATTTGGTCGAATGGAGTGGTGGTACTTGTTCGAAGTTTTGGGAAGGTTTGGGTTTGGGCCGAGATTTGTGGCATGGGTACTGTTGCACCAAGGGCGAGGGTGAGGACGATTGATATGAGCTCACAAAGCTCTGACTTACACAGGGGTACAAGGCAGGGGTGCCCGCTGTCGCTGTTGCTGTTTGCGCTGATCATAGAGCCATTGGTGATGGCTCTCAGGGTGTCGGCAGAGTGGCGGGGGATTACAAAGGTACAGAGGGAGCATCGGTGTCGCTCTATGCTGATGACCTCTTGCTGTAAGTTTCGGATCCGTTAGAGAGTATGGGAAGGATTATGGGCCTGTTGGGGAGGTTTGGAGGGTTCTCAGGGTACAAGCTGAATGTAGGGAAAAGCGAGGTATTCTCAGTGAATGAGCTGGCACAGCAGCCTAATTTAGGGGGGATGCCATTTACAGTAGCAAGGGATAAGTTTAGGTATTTGGGGATTCAGGTAGCAAGGGAATGGACGGGGCTCCATAAGTGGAACTTAACGGAGCTGATAGAGGGGGCGAGGGAGGATCTTAGGAGGTAGGATACACTGCACTTAACGTTGGCAGGGAGCGTCCAAGTGGTGAAAATTAATATTCTTCCGAGGTTCTTGATTATCTTTCAGGCTCTCCTGATCTTTATACAAAAGGCTTTTTTTTCCGTAAAGTAGACCAGATCATTTCTGACTTTGTATGGGCGGAGAAGGTGCCGAGGGTGGGGAGGACCCTGCTACAGAGGCAGAGGCATTGGGGTTGGCATTGTCGAACTTGCTCCATTATTATTGGGCGAAGAATGTGGACAAGGTGTGGCGGTGGTGGGAAGGGGTAGAGTGGGTTAGGATGGAGGAGGAATCTTGTAAGGGGCCCAGTTTGAGGGCTATGGTGATGGCGGCGTTGCCAATGGTTCCGAGTAGGTATTCAGGGAGCCTGGTGGTGCAGTCCATGGTGAAGATATGGAATCAGCTGAGGAGGCATTTTAGGGTGGAAGGAATGTCGGTGCGAATGCCGCTGTGCGAGAATCATAGGTTTGAGCCGGGGGGAATGGATAGTGTATACAGGAGGTGGAGGGTAGTGGTCAAGGTGAGGAATCTATATTTGGAGGAAGGGTTCACCAGTCTGGAGGAGCTAAGGGAGAGAGGGTAGAGCTGCCGAGGGGGAGTGAGTTCAGGTATCTGTAGATTAGGGACTTTGCACGAAAGGTCTGGAAGGGGTTCCCTATGTTGCCGGGATACACCCTGCTTGAGCGACTGCTGCTTCCGGATGTGGAAGGGGAGGGAAGAATTGGGGATATATACAAGTGGCTGGGAGAGCAGGGAGGCGAGCGGGTGGTGAACATCAAGGCGAAATGGGAAGCGGAGTTGGGAATGGAGATGAATTGGGGAGAATGGAGTGAGGCACTGTGAAGGGTAAACGGGGCCTCCTCTTATGCAAGGATGAGCCTGATACAGTTTAAGGTGGTGCACAGGCTGCATATGACTAGCGCGAGAATGAGTGGGTTCTTTCAGGGTGGAGCAGATGAATGTGAGAGGTGTGGACGGGGGCCAGCGAACCACGCACACATGATTTGGGGTTGTGAAAAATTGGGAAGATTCTGGGCGGGAGTGTTCGCTGTCTTAGCTAAGACAGTGGAGGACGGGGTGGACACGGACCCTTTGGTGGCAACATTTGGGCTTTCAGAGAAGCCGGAGCTCGTGAAGAGGAAGAAGGCCGATGTCTTGGCCTTCGCCTTTCTGATTGCATGGCGGCGAATTTTGCTGGAGTGGCGGTCGGCATCGCCACCGGGGCTAGTGGCTTGATTGGGTGATCTGTACGACTTCCTGCGATTAGAGAAGATAAAGTATGAGTTAAGGGGCTCTTCAGGGTGTTTGAGGAAAGGTGGGGGATGTTTGTGACCGTGTTTGAGGGGCTGTTTGTCGTGGGGGGGAGGGTGGGGGTGAAAAAGAGGAAAAATCTGTACAGACTGTTTAGTTGATTGTAGGGAAGCATGTTTCCCAGGGTGTTTATTCGCTGTAACCTGTTTTGATACATGTTTGTAATAAAATACATATTTTTAAAAAGGACTCACTCTCTCCTGGCCCATTGTCACAGCCTCAGAAAGACTGAAGCATTACTATTCTGAGCTGCCATTTTTGCACAGGTAGAGCTAGACTCACAATGCACTTTCCTCCAGGTGACAGAGTTCAGTGCTACCCAACTGATCAATAGTGAGATGACTAACACACTCAGGTGAGTGTCTGGCTGTTGAATTAAGGTTCTCTGGAGTCTCGCCTTCTCTTTCTATTCTACTGCCTCGTGATCCAATATTATATTTTCAAACAAACGCTTACTGCTCAACCTGTAGCCTTGGTATTACTGATATGATCTAGTAAAAGAGCAAAGTGTGTTATGCTTCAATAACTGTTCATGTTTGATTGACGTACTGTATATTAGAGCCAGGTTATATTATAATAACTGTCCCAGTATCATTAATTTACAATATATTAGGAATGGATTATATTCCACTAACTGTCCCAGTATTATTGATATGTACCAGATTAGGGACATGTCATGTTACACTAACTGATCCAGTATTGAAGAATTCCTAGCCCATCTCCGGAGCAAACTATGAAACTGTGATTGAAAAATAAGCCAGAGATAGCTGGAAACACACAACAGGTTGGTGGGAACCTGTGGCAGAATGCAAGTCAATTCGCCACCGTTTTAGCTTGACAACCCTTCCCCAGACTGGGGTGGGAAGGTTTGAGTTGATGAGTTTATTGAAATCAAATTCGACCATTTGCCATGGTGGGATTTACGCCTGGAATTCCAGAGCACTGCCCTGGGTTTGTCAATTACCAATTCAGTGATCGATACCACTCGGCCACAGCCCCAACATAGCGCAGGTGAAGGAATGGATTAATGAATTAATTCCTGGGATACTGAAAGGGGTATACTTTGAGTTGGGGGGCAATTATTGTGCAGCATCCCATGCTGCGGCCACCAATCAGCACACTCCAATCTGCAGAATCTGCCTGTGATTTTGACTTGTTTGAATTTTGTAGGCTGTAAGCAAGGCACCCGTGAACTCGTAACATTTGCCTTGTTTTGTTTCTATTTCCCTGCTAAATGTTTTCTTTATAGGGCACATGTTAAACCGTGAGTGCTGTGATGTGATTGATTGAACGATGAGTTATCTCTACAGGATAACAGACCCAACATCAGCAGACCCACTTTTATGATCTGCAACCTCTCGGGATGCCTTACTTTGTTAAATATGCTGTAGAAATGCAATTCTCACTGTTACTGTCCAACAGGGCAGCGGTTATAATTCACCTGGAGTGTCCTGGAATGACAGGTTGCTCTCTTGAATGTCGGAGCAAGCAAGGTTTTCATTTATCATTCATTCAGGGGTTGGGGGTGTCGCCTGACAAGGCCCAGCATTTGATACCCACCCATAATTGCCCTCGAACGAAGTGCCTTGCGAGGCCATTTCAGAGGGCAGTTCAAAGTCAACCACATTTCTGTGGGTCAGGAGGCACTTGTGAGCCAGTACAGTTGAGAAAAAATGTGAAGAGGGATTGGTGGCGAGGTGAGATTGAAGGGTGTGGTGTGAAGAGGGAATGGTGGAGAGTGGAGATTGAAGGGAGTGGTGTGAAGAGGGATTGGTGGCAGGCGGAGATTGAAGGGTGTGGTGTGAAGAGGGATTAATGGCGAGGGGAGATTGAAGAGTGTGGTGTGAAGAGGGATTGGTGGAGAGTGGAGATTGAAGGGTGTGGTGTGAAGAGGGATTGGTGGCGAGGGGAGATTGACGGGTGTGGTGTGAAGAGGGATTGGTGGAGAGTGGAGATTGAAGGGTGTGGTGTGAAGAGGGATTGGTGGAGAGTGGAGATTGAAGGGTGTGGTGTGAAGAGGGATTGATGGCGAGGGGAGATTGAAGGGTGTGGTGTGAAGAGGGATTGGTGGCGAGAGGAGATTGGAGGGTGTGGTGTGAAGAGGGATTGGTGGCGAGGGGAGATTGAAGAGTGTGGTGTGAAGAGGGATTGGTGGAGAGTGGAGATTGAAGGGTGTGGTGTGAAGAGGGATTAATGGCGAGGGGAGATTGAAGGGTGTGGTGTGAAGAGGGATTGGTGGAGATTGAAGGGTGTGGTGTGAAGAGGGATTGGTGGAGAGTGGAGATTGAAGGGTGTGGTGTGAAGAGGGATTAATGGCGAGGGGAGATTGAAGGGTGTGGTGTGAAGAGGGATTGGTGGAGAGTAGGGATTGAAGGGTGTGGTGTGAAGAGGGATTGATGGCGAGGGGAGATTGAAGGGTGTGGTGTGAAGAGGGATTGATGGCGAGGGGAGATTGAAGGGCATGGTGTGAAGAGGGATTGGTGGAGAGTGGAGATTGGAGGGTGTGGTGTGAAGAGGGATTGGTGGCGAGGGGAGATTGAAGGGTGTGGTGTGAAGAGGGATTGATGGGAGAGCGGAGATTGAAGGGTGTGGTGTGAAGAGGGATTGGTGGCGAGGGGAGATTGAAGGGCGTGGTGTGAAGAGGGATTGGTGGCGAGGGGAGATTGAAGGGTGTGGTGTGACGAGGGATTGGTGGTAGGCGGAGATTGAAGGGTGTGGTGTGAAGAGGGATTGGTGGCGAGGGGAGATTGAAGGGCATGGTGTGAAGAGGGATTGGTGGAGAGTGGAGATTGGAGGGTGTGGTGTGAAGCGGGATTGGTGGCGAGGGGAGATTGAAGAGTGTGGTGTAAAGAAGGATTGGTGGAGAGCGGAGATTGAAGGGTGTGGTGTGAAGAGGGATTGATGGAGAGCGGAGATTGAAGGGTGTGGTGTGAAGAGGGATTGGTGGAGAGCGGAGATTGAAGGGTGTGGTGTGAAGAGGGATTGGCGGAGAGTGGAGATTGAAGGGCGTGGTGTGAAGAGGGATTGGTGGCAGGTGGAGATTGAAGGGTGAGGTGTGAAGAGGGATTGGTGGAGAGTGGAGATTGAAGGGTGTGGTGTAAAGAAGGATTGGTGGCGAGGGGAGATTGAAGGGTGTGGTGTGAAGAGGGATTGATGGCGAGGGGAGATTGAAGGGTGTGGTGTGAAGAGGGATTGGTGGCGAGGGGAGATTGAAGGGTGTGGTGTGAAGAGGGATTGGTGGCGAGGGGAGATTGAAGGGTGTCGTGTTAAGAGGGATTGATGGAGAGGGAAGATTGAAGGGTGTGGTGTGAAGAGGGACTGGTGGCGAGGGGATAGTGAAGGGTGTGGTGTGAAGAGGGATTGGTGGCGAGGGGAGATTGAAGGGTGTCGTGTGAAGAGGGATTGATGGAGAGGGAAGATTGAAGGGTGTGTTGTGAAGAGGGATTGGTGACAGTAAACATTTTAAAAAGTGAAATTTTGTCCAGTGTTTTTTTTTAATTTGTTGGCTTCCTAGGGAGATCCTTTGTTGGAAAAATATTTCTTGGCCCTTATATAGTTGGTGTGGCGACAATGGGGATTGGTGGAAAGTGGAGGTTAAGGGGTACGGTAAAATTGGGGTTTGGTGCAGAGAGGCCATTAAGGGGTGGGGTGAGAATGGGGATTGATGGGGAGGAGGGCCTCTTTCTGTGCTGTAAATCTCTCTGACTAATCCAAGCTGGTTGGTGAAGTGAAGACCAAGATACAGAACGTGTCTTTCCTGAGAGAGTTTATTGATATGGTTCCGTCCGACAGCACTCCCTCCCCCACCTGCCCAGTGCCCCAGCCGTCCCCTATTTCTAAGAATTTGAGTACAACAGTGGAACAAGTAAACACATTAATAGACCCTTAAAAGGACCCTGCAACAAAAATAAAACTTTAATGGAAACATAACAAATTAAATTCAAGTAATATTTTGGGGTCAGGCTCTCTTTATACTCTTTTGAGTGAAAACAATTAATATATGAGCAAATTAACAAATCTTGCCCTCTATATATTTGCACTCTGAGCCTGGACCCTCAGATTAATAGACTGATGCTCTACTGACCGAGTTACTCAAGCATCTATTCCCTATTTATATGTGTTCTAAGTACTTAATTAAACAATGCCCTTCACCTGTGTACCTTCACAGTAGAATGAACATACCACGAGCAAGGTAATCCATCAGAGTTGTGGTACAAGGATGGTCAATGGGTGGTGATACACAATGGCTCCTGCGTGGGACTGATCAAGGTGTTTGAGTCCCCCCCCAATGGTCAAATGGACTGTCCAGGACCTCACGAGTGAGGAATTGGGAATTTAACTAGAATTTGCACCAAGCCTACAGCATAGCAACAGGCTATTTGGCCCGACTGGCTTATGCCAGCATTTATCCTCCACATCAGCCTCATCTCAGCACTGGGAGAGGTATATGAAGGATGCTCGCATCATCCAAACCACAGTGTGAGCTAAAACCTGGTGTGTGCATGGCAATAGACAGCATGAGAAAAAAGGCTGTTGTTTTTTGAGGAGCCATTTGGAGAGCCTATATCCTAACAATGGAACAAATGGGGATTTCAGAACCCCATTGCACACTCTTGGGAAGGCCAAAAGTGCTTCACAGAATTAAGTTACTTTTGAAAAGCGGTCAGTGCTACGAGAGTGGAAGCATGGGCACCAATTGGTGCTCAGGAACCAACCACAAAAGGCACTGGGCAAAGTCTTCTGTTTTAATGATATTAATTGAGGGATAAATATCTGCCAGGACATGGAGCAGACCCACCCTCCTCTCCCATGAATAAAGTGGTGGGATTTTTCATGAAACTTGCACCCTCAACAGTACGGTGCTCCCTCAGGACTGCAGCAGTGTCAGCCCAGATGATGTACTCAACGTCTCTGGAGTGGGGTTTGAATCCACAACCTTATAACTCTCAGCTGAGAGTGACATTCAATACATATAAATAGGGAATAATTTGATTTGTTAATTTGCTCATTTGTTAATTGTTTTCACTCAAAGGAGTATAAAGAGAGCCTGACCCCAAAATATTACTTTAATTTAATTTGCAAAGTTTCCTGAAACATTTAATGAGAAATTACGGCTGTGAGCTCCAGAAGGTCAGGAGGACCTCAGTGCCCGAAAGGTTAATTATTCCTCCAGCAGTGCTGGTGAAGAAGCTCTTAAAGACAAGTCTTTGTAGAGAAAGTTCAGCACAAAGCAGGTGGGCAAATGTTACTGAAACTCCCCAAGGCGACAGATGAGCTGAAAAGCAAATATCAGGCCTGGTTTAATAAAATGCTGTAAAAATACCAGCCTGTGACAACGTGCCCTGTTGGCAAATATTTACTATGCCTCTCGGGAAATGAGCGAGTTCCTGACTGAGGTCATCAGTTGCCACTCAGACTGCTATCAGTGAGAGCCTGCCCTCACCTATCGCCAAGGCAATGGCTCTCTGTTCTGCAAACCTCTAACAACTAACCCACTAGCATTTAAAAATCCTTGCACTCAACCTAGAATGGAGGTCGAGGGAAGCATTCAGTTCACACTCTCAGAGATGGAAGTGAAATGGTGTAGTGGTATTGTCACTGGGCTAGCAATGCTGAAACCTAGCATAATGTCCTGGGGAACTGGGTTCAAATCCCACCATTGTGGATGGTGAAATTTGAATTCCAAATCTGGAATTTAAAAGTCTAATTTAGAACAGTACAGCACAGAACAGGCCCTTCGGCCCTCGATGTTGTGCCGAGCCATGATCACCCTACTCAAACTCACATATCCACCCTATACCCGTAACCCAACAACTCCCCCTTAACCTTACTTTTTAGGACACTACGGGCAATTTAGCATGGCCAATCCACCTAACCTGCACATCTTTGGACTGTGGGAGGAAACCGGAGCACCCGGAGGAAACCCACGCACACACGGGGAGGACGTGCAGACTCCGCACAGACAGTGACCCAGCCGGGAACCGAACCTGGGACCCTGGATCTGTGAAGCATTGATGCTAACCACTATGCTACCGTGCTGCCCACTAATGATGCCCAAGAAACCATTGCAGGTTGTTGTAAAAACCCAATGATTCACTACTGTCTTTTACTGTATGGCCCCTGTGTCTTAGTGTCAGCTCCTGTACATTTACAGGTACACACTGGGTAAAGGGGACTGATTCACTCTTGTCTGATACTGTATTGACTCTATGGATGCGATTTTCCCAAAGGGAGACAAAGTGCCGACGCCGGAGTGAAAACCGGGGTGTTTCACCCCGGCGTCGAAGGCCGCTCCTCGCCCCCTATTCTCCCACCCCAGGGGGCTAGGAGCGGTGGCGCGTCAATCTAGCGCGCCGGGCCTTGATGCTTGCATCAAAGCGGCGCCGTCTGAATCACGCGGCTGGCGGCGCCTAAATGACGTCATCCGCACATGCGCGGTTGCCGTCTTCCCCCCCGCTGCCCCGCAAGACATGGAGGATATATTTTGTGGGGCGGCGGATGAGAAAGCGTGCGTCTTTTAGAGACGTCGGCCCGACGATCGGTGGGCACGATTGCGGGCCAGACCCCTCCTGAGCACCCCCCTGGTGCTCGATTCTCCCTCCGCCCCCCCCACGGGCCCCACACGCAGCAGTCGCACGCTGTTCACGCCGGCAGCGACCAGGTGTGGTTGGCGCCGGTGTGAACCGGTCGTATTAGGCAGGCCGCTTGGCCCATCCGGGCCGGAGAATCGGCACTCGACTGGAGCGGCGAATCTCCGAGCGGCCTGTCGCAAAACGCGACACGCCGTTTTGGGGGGGTGGGGTGGGAGAATCACGTGCGGGTGCCAGGGCGGCGTGGCGTGATTCGCCCGGCACTCCCGCGATTCTCCCACCCAGCGTCGGGGTCGGAGAATCGCGTCCTATTTGTCTCAGTGTCAACTCCTGTACAATTACAATGCACACTGGGTAAAGGGAATGATTCACTCCTGTCTGACACTGTACAGTCTGTGTGTGTGTCTCAGTGTCAGCTCCTGCCCTTTTACAACACACACTGGGTAAAGGGAATGATTCACTCCTGTCTGATACTGTACAGTCTGTGTGTGACTCAGTGTCAGCTCCTGTACAATTACAATGCACACTGGGTAAAGGGGAATGATTCACTCCTGTCTGATACTGTACAGTCTGTGTGTGTCTCAGTGACAGCTCCTGTACATTTACAATGCACACTGGGTAAAGGGGAATGATTCACTCCTGTCTGGTACTATATGGCCTGTGTGTGTCTCAGTGACAGTTTTGGTACTGTTACGACTAGTGCACAGTCAATTCTAGCCCCATAGGCCCCGGAGTCCCAACACAAGTGAATTAACCAATAATTTGTATATAGTTTCTGAGATTTTTGACCCTTGACTGATCCAATGACTTACAGGTACCAGATGTGAAATGAAGCAAGAAAAAAACCCTGTTTATTTGTAACATCAATAGAGATAAGACATGCGATGATTATCATAGAATATCAGCCAGCTAATATATTACTCCCCTGCTTTTTATCATCCAACCCAAACACACACAAGACACACACAGGGAAAAAGGAAAGGGTAAAATGATAGGGATTAAAATGGAAGAAAGAGAGATGAGTGTCCTTGCTGTTTACATCAAAGTTGTTGGAGCCGGCTATCTTCCCAGGACGGGCAGAGTTGAAACCACCAGTTGGTTTGGATCTTCTGACATGTGGGGTGGGATTCTCCCCTACCTGGCGGGGCGGGGGGTCCCGGCGTAGCAGAGTGGCACCAACCACTCCAGCGTTGGGCCTCCCCAAAGGTGCGGCATTCTCCGCACCTTTAGGGGCCAAGCCCTCACATTGAGGGGCTAGGCCCGTGCCGGAGCGGTTGGCACCACACCGACTGGCGCCCAAACTGACTCCAGCGGCTGGGGCTGGCCGAAAGGCCTTCGTCGGTTCGTGCATGCGCCAGTGTGTCAGCTACCGCTGACGTCACCACCGGCGCATGTGCGCTGGGGGATTCTCTTCCGCCTTCGCCATGGTGGAGGCCGTGGCAGCGGTGGAACAAAAAGAGTGCCCCCACAGCACTGGCCTGCCCGCCGATCGGTGGGCCCCAATCGTGGGCCTGGCCACCGTGGGAGCACCCCCCGCTGTCCGATCGCCCCGCGCCCCCCCCAGGACCCCGGGGGCCTGCTCGCGCCGCCCATCCCGCTGCCACCAGAGGTGGTTCAAACCACGGCGGTGGGAGAGGCCCCATCGTGGGCCAGAGAATCGCCGCAGGGGGTTCACCGATCGGTGGGTGGTGTTTCCCGCCCCCGCCAATTCCCGGGTGCCGGAGAATTTCCGCCACAGCGGGGGCGGGATTTTCGGCAGCCCCGGGCGATTCTCTGACCCCGCGGGGGGTCGGAGAATTTCGTCCGTGCAGTCTATCAGAATTCGCAGGCCATAAGACTTCCTCTGGGGAGTCACTTTCCCTTTTATAAACCTGAGCCTTCAACCCAAAGAACAGCTCCAGGCCTGAGTAATTGTTGCCAGCTTCCCCAGAATGTCGAACAGCCTTTACATGATAAGAACAGATTTCTCCACATGAGAATTTAAGAAGGGTTATTTAAACCATTGGCCTGCCTAAGGCTGATGCTGGGCTGAACTTCCTTGCAAGTCAATCTTTGATTGTAGAGAGAAATTTATCTCCCTTTCAGAGAGAGCAAAAACTCAAAAGCCTTCTTCAGCCCTGCCCAAGGTGAAGCTTCCCTCAGAATGATGTTGGCCTGCCTGTGCAGAACATTCTGGAACGGTCAGCCCAAATCAGCATCAAGTGTTAGTTAAGACCCAGGAATTTGAAACTTAGCTTATTAGTTGCCAGCCAGGTCCATCGAAATGTGTCATCACTGGAGCCAAACCAAGCAGCATATCTCACTGAGGGTTTCCTGAGGCCAGACCAAATAGCACATCTTGCCGGGGGGGGGGGGGGGGGGGGGGGGGAGGCTGGTTTCAGTAATCGTCCAAATACAAAGGTTATAAAAGGTAGAATAACAGAAAATAAAGGAATATGCAGTGGCAACCAGGTTTAAATAGGAAGATCCCTATAGTACATTTAAATACACCACGGATAAAGGGGAATGATTCACTCCTGCCTGGTACTGTATGCAGACAGAGACCTCTGAAAAGAATTCAGCTGACACTCCTGTCTCGATGAGTATACCATATCAGCCATCAACACCTTTAAAGGTGTGTGTATGTGTGTGTGTGTGTGTGTGTGTGTGGACGTGCGCGTGTCTGAGTGTGTTTGTATGTATGTGTGTGTTGTAAAGGTTCTTCCTATTTTTTCCCTTATTTCTCCTTTCTTTCATATTGCTGTTACATTTTTGATTCATCGATGATTATTAGACATGTCGTTTTAAGGCAACCAGCCTGTAAGCAGCCTGTACCTTTAATTTAAACAGAAGAATCCAAAAGGCCATGCTGGTTTAAACTGCAGATTGCAGATTGGTTGGCATCAGTGAGGCCTTGGTTTGATTGATTGGCTGGTGCCCAATCAATTAGTCCAAAGGCTGTGCTCTGCCTGGTAACCGGCGGTGATTGGATACAATTATACTGGAATGTTTTTAGGAACTTCAAGGGTTGAGCTCGGTTTCAGATTTTATTTCGGCAGCCCCACGTTATTATTGGCAGCAAAAACTTCAGGTATTTTTAGAAGAATTATTTGTTAATTCACTTGTGTTATTACTCCAGGCCACATGGGGCTGGAATTGACCGCCTACTAGACGAGGGTGTTCCAACAGTGTGCATACGTGCATGTGTGCTAGTGTGTGTGTGTTCATGCATGTGTGAGTATGTGTATGTGTGTGCAAGTGTGTGCAGCTGTGTGTGTGACTGTGTGTATGTATGTGCGCATATGTGTGTGTGCATGCAGGTGTGAGTATGTATTTCTGTGAGTGTTTCTGTGAGTGTATGTGTGTGAGCGTTAGTGTGTAGGTGCATGTGCGCATATGTGTGTGAGTGACTGTTCATCAAGACTATACTGACCCTCCAAAAGAGCATCCTGTGGAGGCCACAACCCCGCCCTATCCCCATTACCCTGTAACCTTAGTTAACCCTCTCATCTTTGACCACTAAGGGGCAATTTATCATGGCCAAGTCACTTAACCTGCACATCTTTGGACTGTGGGAAGAAATAGGAGCACCCAGAGGAAACCCACGCAGACACGGGGAGAAAATGCAAACTCGAAACAGACAGTCACCCGAAGCCAGAATTGAACCAACATCCCTGGCGCTGTGAAGCAGCAGTGCTAACCACTGTGTCGCCGGTGGGATCTTATGGTCCCGCCAAAGGCAACTAGCCACTGGCGGATTCCCCGATAGTGCAGCCGGCCAACAATACAAATGGCCACTGGCTTCCGGCGGCAGCAATGTCAAGTCCCCTCAACTGCTGGAAAACCCACCGCAGGTGGTTGAGGGGGGTGGGGGGGGGGGGGGGGGTAATCACAACCATTGTTTTCAACAAAAAACTGTTGTGATCAAACAAGGGGAGCCATTGACCCCTCCCCTCCTGATCACAGTACGATCATGAAGGAATGTCTTCCTTGCTCTTCCCAAATTGAGCTCCCACCCCAAGCAAAGAATCTGCATTTATAAAGCACCATTCACAATCTCAGAATGTCCCAGTGTTCACAACCAAATAAGTGCTTACAAAGTAGAGTCATTTACATGGCAGCCAATTTGCACAGGGCAAACCCCATCAAACAGCAATTTGCCAATAAACAGATAATCGGTTCTTGTGATGTTGTTTGTTGGGAAGATATTGGCCAGGGCAATAGGAAGAACTGTGCTGATCTTCTGTGAATAATGCTCTGGGATCTCCCTGAGGGGGAAACCTCCATTTTATGGCTTAAAGACAGCACCTCTGAGAGGGCAGCAATCACTCATTGCCGTTCAGTCTGTAGTCAAGGTGTTACTCAGAGACGTGAATGGTACCCATTGAGCTACCACAGTGATGATTACTTCCTAAATCAGTCCACTCGGAAAAAAATCTTCCAATTCCTTTCCCATAACTGTTGCACAACCGACGGATCTGAACTGACCTTTGACCCTTTTAGCATTGTTAATCCTGCCACATTAATCACTCGTTAATGACCTTTCCCTCCTTTCCCTTAGCCAAGGAACAAAACATGGCAACAGTATTAACAGTCTATTGATGGAATCTGAGTGAAAATGACTGTGTCTAACAGTACGGATTTGCCCCTCCTTCTCCAAGACCCTGAGTTCCTGCCAGTGATCAGCAGGACATCGTCTCTTCAGCAGTCCCTGGGAATCGAGAACAGCTTGCTTCCCCTCTTGTTCAATGGGTTCTGAGATGGTTGAGAAGCCCAATTTGCGATCAGACTCAGCCACGTGTGAGGCAATGTGGTAGATGAGGTGTTTGTGTGGTGATATGCTGGTGAATTACATTGTATATAGTTAGTTTATGCAACCCCCAAGGTGCAGCATGGTAGCGCAGTGGTTAGCATTGCTGCCTCATGGCGTTGAGGTTCGAGGTTCGATCCCAGCTCTGGTCACTGTGGAGTTTGCACATTGTCTCTGTGTTTTCGTGGGTTTCGCAACCACAACCCAAAGATGTGCAGGATAGGTGGATTTGCCACACTAAATTGCCCCTTATTTGGAAAATATTAATCGGCTACTCTAAATTTATTTAAAAAAAACAACCTCCAACCAGATGGTGGCGTCAGACCTTGATCTTGTGATGTGGGGCACTGAGCAGTTGGTGATAGGACGTACAATAGGACAGTCGCACTTAAGAGTAGCTCCCAAGTAACTTTTTCTGTACATATATATATATATATATATATATATATATATATTTCTGTTAGTTATCCTTCCACGTGTTTGACAATATATCATCGTGCTAGTTGAACATATATATGTTCTGTGTGTATCCTTATAAACGACGGCACCACAGAACACAACATGGTACAAGGATTGTTGAACATTTAAAGGTGACTGCAGAAAAGATGAAGTAAAACCAGCCGAAGAATGAAACAAAAGGAGAAATCTTCAGCCGACCTGGTGAACTACAGCTCAATGCAACTCAGCACAGCGAATGACAGTGAAGCTCGAGATGGAAGGTTTAAAGGCACCCCGTCAGTTTCAAGTCTCGGCTAAAGTAGATGAAAACTGCCACGTTTTTAAACAGCAGTTTGGACTCTATATCTTAGCCTTTGGCCTCCAGAAGCAGCCTGACGAGAGGCACATTGCATTGCTGCTCACGATAGCAGGTCCTCAAGCAATTGCGAACTACAATACTTTCGCTTTTGATAGCGAAGAGGAAAGCAGGAGATATGATGAGGTGATAGATCATATCGATCGGCACTGCTCTCCGAAAAAGAACAAAACGTTTCAAAGATACCTACTTCGTACGCGCACCAAGAAGGCCGATGAATTATTTGACAATTTTGTGACAGATTTGATGGCCCAAACTTGTAATTTTGATCATCAGCAGTCGTCGATGATCTGGGACCAAATAGTCTTTGCCACAATTAATAATGAGCTCCGTGAAAGATTGTTGCGCGAAGACAACCTCACACTCGAAAATGCCATCAAAATCTGCCAGGCAAGTCAGGTGGCTGCGCAGCAGATCAGGAGGCTCACTTCAAAAACAGTTGGTGCGAATCGCAAAGAAGATGCTGGCGCCATATGCACTGTGACACAGTCAAAAAAGAAATGTGCATGTCCATATGTTTTGGGCATGTCCGAGGCTGAGGGGCTTTTGGCAGCGGTTTGCTGATGTCATGTTCGAGGTCTTTAAAGTGAGGGTGGTGCTGAGTCCAGAGGTGGCCATCTTTGGTGTGTCGGAAGACCCGGGAGCAGAGGGGGTGAGAGAGACCAATGTCCTGGCCTTTGCCTCCCTCGTGACCCGGAGACGTATCTTACTAGGGTGGAGGGACTCGGAGCCACCGAAGTTGGGGTGTGGGTTCGTGACCTGGCGGGGTTTCTCAGATTCGAGAAAATTTAATTCGACCTGAGGGGTTCGTTGCAGGGGTTTGCTCTGCGGTGGCATCCGATCATCGACTTCTTTGAGAAAAATTAAGCTGTCAGCAGGAGTGTGGCGGAAAGGGGGGGGGGGGGGGGTTGGGGGTGGAAAGGGGAGGCATGGGGGGATGAGTAAGGGTAGGAGAACCAACGGGGGGGGGGATTGGGGAAGGTGGCACTTTCTGTGTAAACCATGTTGGTGGGGTTTGTTACTGGGGGGGGGGGGTTGGTTATATTGTTGCGTTTTGTTATTGCTGAGTTTTGTTATTGCTGAAATTTGATGTTTGAAATTGTTAAAATTATAAATGCCTCCATAAAATATTTTCTAAAAAAAAAGAAACATGCTTTCAATATGGGCGGCCATTTTGAGAGCACTGTGATGCTGTTAAAAAAGAAATGTGGTCTTAATATGGGTGGCCATTTTGAGCGACTGACCAGATCCACCATTTTGTGGCAGAAGTGCGGTAACAGACATTTGCCACAACAATGTCCTGCACTGGGAAAAGTTTGCTACGAGTGTGGCAGGACAGGTCATTTTGTGAGACAATGCACTATATGTCTAATGGTTGACTGTACAAAATCGATGAGTGTGGGTATCATCTGAGAAAGGGACACAAAGGGTTCAACCGCCAAAGCAAAGAATTTTCTCTCACTATCTGCAGCCAGAGTGAGGCGAATGAGGGGACCATAGAGGATAGATCAACAATCCCGCTGCTGATTAATGGCACACCAATTAACTGTCAGCTCGACACGGGAGCAAGGACCAATCTGATCTCACTATCAGCGGTGGAATGCCTGAAAGTCAGGCCGACAATGGTCCCATAGGCAGTGCTCTTGAATGATTACAATGGTCGTCAGATCACGACCTTAAGTGCATGCGAGCCTGAAGTCATGGTCATGGACAGACCACGCAGGATAATGTTCTCCATAGTAGAGACTGAATGCAAATTTCTCATTGGTGTGGCGGCCTGTGAACAGCTTGGGCTCATCAAGCGGGTGTACAAGGCAGACAACATGGCACCCTGCCGTCATATCTCTGAATCCATCATGAAGGACTATCCTGAGGTATTTCAAGGATTGGCACTCTGCCTTTCACATATTGTATCCAGCTAAAGGAGCATGTGGAGCCGGTCGTGCAGGCGCCCAGGCGTGTGCCTGCTCCGCTGAAGGAGAAGCTGAAAGTTGAGCTGCAATGAATGATGGATTTGGGAGTCATCAGGCGCATCGAGATCATCAACTGGGTCAACTCCATGGTGTGTGTAAAGATGAGGAATGGTGTCATGAGGATATGTATGGTCCCCAAGGATCTTAACCTGAATATAAAGAGGGAGCATTACCCGATTCTGGCAGCTGAACTCAACAATGCGAGCACCAGATTGTTTACGCTCAACACACCCTTTGGGCGCTATTGCATCCTGTGAATGCCGTTCGGCATAATTTTGACATTTGAAATTTTCCATTGTGCCAGGGAGCACGTGGTAGAAGGATTACCAGGCATCCGTGTCTACGTTGATGATATCATCAGCTGGGGGTCCACATGTGAAGAGCATGATGAAAGGCTGCTGCATGTTCTACAAAGGGTAAGAAAAATGGCCTCAAGCTAAATCAGACCAAGTGCCAAATCGGGGTGGATACCATCACATTCTTAGGATAAAGGCTATCGGCAAAAGGTGTGCAGCCGGATGGTGAAGAAATCAAGGCCATTCTAACGATGCCACGGCCCACAGACAAAAACTCGTCTTCTGTGTACTTGGCATGATAAATTTCGTGGGCAAATTTATTCCTACCCTGGCCTCCAAAACGTCCCAGTTGCGAGACTCAATAAAGAAGGATGTAACTTTTAATCAGTCACCCAAACACAAGGAGGAGTGGCAGGCGCTGCGGGTCTCGTTAATCTACAGCGCCAGTCCTTGCCTTTTTTTGACCCGCCAAAAAAGACAAAGGTCTCGACTGATCCGCCGCAGGATGGCCTTGGAGCGGCGCTTCAGCAGAAGGATGCAGACGGCAGCTGCCTGACGGTGGCATACGCGTTGAGGGCGATGACTGAAACAGAGCGCAGGTATGCGCAGATTGAAAAGGAATGCCTTGGGCTGGTAACGAGTCTAGAGAAGTTTCATGATTACGTGTATGGCCTGCCTATGTTCCTGGTGGAGACCGACCACAGGCCACCCGTTTCCATAGTACAAAAAGATCTGTGTCAAATGTCCCCAAGAATACAACGCCTTGTGATGAAGCTCCAGCGGTATGACTTTGGCCTCATATGCAGTTGTTGACACGGTCTCTCGAGCCAAGGGAATCAATGAGGTACGTCTGGTGGAAGACGATATTCAGCTTCATGGCAACCTCATTGTGGCATCGCTTCCGGTCTCAGACGAAAAATCACGCCTGGTAAAGTCAGAAACAGCTACAGATGCAAAAGGTGCTCTTTCCCAGGGTGGAGGGGTCAGTCACAAGGGGGCATAGGTTTAAGGTCTGTGGGGCAAAGTTTAGAGGAGATGTGTGAGGCAGGTTTTTTATGCAGAGGATGGAGAGTGCCTGGAACACGTTGCCAGGGGAGGTTGTGGAAGCAGATACATTAACGGCGTTCAAAAGGCATCTTGACAAACACATGAATAGGATGGGTATAGAGGGATATGGCACAAGGAAGTGCTGAGGGTTTTGGCAAAGGTTGGTATCATGGCCGGTACAGGCTTGGAGGGCCGAAGGGCCTGTATTGTTCTTTGGTCTTTGTTCTTTGTTCTTCAACGCTTTGAGGTGTCTGTTGTCAGTGTCCAAGTCTCTGAAGCATATAACAGTATAGGGATCACTACTGTACCGTAAACCATGATCTTCATTTTGGGTTTGGGATCCTGATCCTCAAATCCTTTTTATCTCAGTCGGCCGAAGGCTGAGCGGGCAAATTGGTGACAATGATGAATTGCATCACCAATGTCTGCCTTTGTTGAGGGGAGGCTCCCAAGAAAGAGAAAATGGTCCACAGTTTCCCGGATCTCGCCAAAGATTTTAGTTGAGGTGTGGGTGGTGGGGTTGTTTTACTATGGGAGTTGGTTGGAAGAGGATCTTAGTTTTTCAGGTCACACTGCTTACCCCTGTCCTGCCACTAACACATTTCGATCTCTTAATGTGACACTATCAACATCCTTCTCAGTCATTACTGGCAGCACGGTAGCACAGTAGTTTGCACAGTTGCTTCACAGCACCAGGGACCAAGGTTCGATTCCCGGCTTGGATCACTGTCTGCACGGAGTCTGCACGTTCTCCCCGTGTCTGCATGTGTTTCCTCCGGGTGCTCCGGTTTTCTCCCACAGTCCAAAGATGAGCAGGTTAGGTGGATTGGCCGTGCGAAATTGCCCTGAGTGTCCATAAAGGTTAAGTGGGGTTACTGGGTTACGGGGATAGGGTGAAGGTGTGGGGTTAAGTAGGCTGCTCTTTCCAAGGTCCGGTGCAGACTCGATGTGCCATTGGCCTCCTTCTGCACTGTACATTCTCTGATTCTATGATTATCACCACCATTTGCATTCCCTTTGCCTCTTTGTCCATGACATCTTTGTCAATCTCCACCTATCGCTGGCCCTTTATCCAGCCCTACTGCTCCACATCGCCTGCCTCCCACAACAGTATAAATCTCATCCTAGTTCCAATTCCCTCTAACTTTGACATAGAGTCATCCAGACTCAATTTGCTTAATTCTCTCTTCACAGAGACTGTCAGACATGCTGAGATTGTTCAGCATTTTCTGTTTTTGTTTCAGATTCCAGCATCTGCAGTAATTTGCTATTATTTTAGTTTTCCAGGTGTTTAGTGAAAGGCCCATTTTCTCATAAGCTTGGGAGAAGGAGTTGACAAAGACCTGGAGCTCACTTTCTAATAACAATAATCGTTATTATTGTCACAAGTAAGCTTACATTAACACTGCAATGACATTACTGTGAAAAGCCCCTAGTTGCCACACTCCACCGCCTGTTTGAGTACACGGAGGGAGAATTCAGAATCTCCAATTAGCTAACAAGTACATCTTTTGGGACTTATGGGAGGAAACCAGAGCACCCGGAAGAAACCCACACAGACACGGGGAGAATGTGCAGACTCCGCACAGACAGTGACCCAAGCTGGGAATTGAACACACATTGAACACACATTGTGCACACATTCAGACACACACACCCATGCACACGCACACCCATGCACACACATACCCATACACAGACACCCATGCACACGCACATCCATGCACATGAACACTCATGCACCCACACACACACACACCCATGCACACACACTAATGCACACACATACCCATGCACACACACATCCATGCACACACATATCCCATGTACAGCGGCTGGTATTTTTCTTGAATTTGCCGAGCAGTGCCAATCATGTCTATGGGGCCTGTCGGTGGGTGGAAACCACATAGCGACTCTGTAAGGTATAACCTGGTCACTGGGAAGAGATGGTTGAGTAGGATCCTTGCAGTGATCTTTCCTGTGGCAGATGGCAGGCAGCGGTGTCCATTGATTGTCTCAACAATGCTGAAGAAACTGCGACTGCTGTTGGGGTCCACAAGCTGTTGGATCCCCTGCACTCTTTATGGTGACCATTAGTTCTTCATGTCACAGGTTTTATGCTGTATCACTGCCTTCCACTTTCAGTGAGACTGCTGCTTTTCTCCTGAGCTGCGGTGAGGTTTCTAACCTGCAAACTTCATTAGGTCCTGTGTTTCTTGACCTTTCGTGTTAAATCAGTCATAAAGTTTGCTGGTAGAGGGACAAGGACTCTTGGAGCTTCTAATGGTGAACCTTAGGGTCTGCACACTATGGGCACATTGCAGCTCGTAGGTGGCTGGAGGTTGTGAGAATGGCAGTGAGGTGCTGACGAGGAAGGGCCACCTTGGTGGAATCTTGGAGGATGTTAATGTTCTTGAGCTATTGCTTCTGTTCCCTCCGCTGTTTGGGGACCAGCTTGGTGGAGCTGGGAGACCATTGCAGTGATTGATCCAGCAATCATCCTATACCTGCCACGGTGGTGTGACGCTCAGGTCTGTCCCCCTGATCATGGTGAACAGCTTATACTATTGGACTAATAATTCAGAGAGATTCCCTCTGGCAGACATTACCAGCAACTCAATCAAAGTTCAGGGACTAAGGAATGGTCAAGTTGCCCAAGGTGCTTCTCAGACAAGAATTGACACTGAGTGATATGAAGCCTCTCCCTGAAACTCTTTCCTCACCCTGCACCTGTAGGTATTTAACAACAAATGTCAAAAGGATTGTGCAGCCAAAGGACTGGGGAGTGCAAGGTCCATGAAGTGTTGAAACGCACCCCCCCTCCCATCCTGCCGTACCACCACTCCAGTGCCAACCACCATTCCTGTTTAGCAGATCATTTTGTACAAAGTGCGACAAGGGTCAAAAACACAAAATCAATAGAAATTAGTGACAGGTACATTTAAACCAGCTGCCAGGAATCTGAGTTCAAATCCCATCTGGGGCAGATTGAGAATTTCCATTTTGTTTTCGTTAAACAATTCAGAAATAAAATAACTGGTATCGGTGAAAGTGCGGTTGAAGGCTGTCAAGGCTGTTGTTAAAAAAAGCCAACTGGTTCACTTCAGCTGGTTGAAGGAATGGAACCTGCCAGCCTTGCCCTGTTTGGGCCTAGTTGAAGCTTCAGGCCCACGCCAACATGGTTGAGTGTTAATTTTCTTCTAAACTGGTCCAGGCATAAGACCAGAATTAGGCCACTCAGCCCATCGAGTCTGCTCCGCCATTCAATCATGGCTGATATTTTTCTCATCTCCATTCTCCTTCCTTCTCCCCATAACCCCTGATCCCCTTATTAATCAAGAACCTATCTATCTCTGTCTTAAAGGCACTCAGTGATTTGGCCTCCACAGCTTTCTGCGGCAGAGTTCCACAGATTCACCACCCTCTGGCTGAAAAAATTCCTCCTCATCTCTGTTTTAAAGGATCTTCCCTTTAGTCTGAGATTGTGTCCTCTAGTTCTAGTATTTCCTGCAAGTGTGAACATCCTCTCCATGTTCACTCTATCCAGGCCTCACAGTATCCTGTAAGTTTCAATAAGATCCCCCCTCATCCTTCTAAACTCCAACGAGTACAGACCCAGAGTCCTCAACCATTCCCTATACGACAAGCTCTTCATTTCAGGGATCATTCTTGTGGACCTCCTCTGTACCCTCTCCAAGGCCAGCACATCCTTCCTTAGATTCGAGGCCCAAAACTGCTCACAAAACTCAAAATGGGGTCTGACCAGAGCCTTGTACAACCTCAGAAGTACATCCCTGCTCTTGTATTCTCGCTCTCTCGACATGAATGCTAACATTGCATTTGCCTTCCTAACTGCCAACTGAACCTGCACGTTAACCTTAAGAGAATCGTAAACAAGGACTCCTAAGTCCCTTTGCGCTTCTGATTTCCTAAGCGTTTCCCCATTTAGGAAATAGGTAGTCACACAGATGTCCCAAACCCAGACACCCACTGTCCGAAACTGAGCTTTAAAAATTGTTTGGGATCACTACCAAGGAACAAGCAGAAGGATTTCAGTTACCAACAATCCAGTGGCATGCTTGGTGAGTTACTGCTGCAGAGCTTGCAAGGAGGAATGGTGGTGGGGGTGGGGGGGAGAACAGCCTTTTCTCATCTCTGGTGCTCTGTTTCTCAGCCCTGGTGCTCTGCGTGTGTGTGTGTGTGTGTCTGTGCTTGTGTGTGTGACTTTACTAGATGAATGTTGCACCACTCGTAACCGCCCCCCTCCCCTCCCCATTGCGCGTGGTTTTCTCCAACAGGCAATTGCTTCTTTTTGAGTGGCAGAGTTTGTGCTTTGTTGTCAGATCCCTGGTGTTCACCAGAGGTCAACTAGAGTTCGTAATTAGCTGGCTGGAGAGCATACCGAGCTCATTAATGATTACATTGTTCTTTTGTCCAATCCCCTGCCCCCTCCCCCCCCCCCCCCAAAACCACTTCACCCTCCACCCCACCCCCCACCCCCCCCCCTCACAAGCCCCAACCCCCTTCTCCTAGCAACCTTCATTACCATTGAGTGCGGTTGTAGGAGCCCATTTTCTCACAGAGGTTGAATGCATGTTTCGGAGATTGTAACAGAGAGTTAGCAGCATTGCCAGATAGAGGGAGACCGCAGTCGGACAGACCATGAAGCTGCGCTCCTTAACGCTGCCAGAAAATGTACAATGATATGACCCTGAATCAGTATGCCATCTTGATGCCATTTTCCAAATTAGCATGGTTTTGACAAGCTCTATTTTTCTGCAAGATTGACCCTCTTTGAAGATTGTTTTGACTTGGTGGGATTGCGGATTGAAGGGGCAATTTTTGCCCCTATTTGGAGAAATTTACATGTAGGCCCAGTAGATATTACATCCAAGATCCGACACTGGGACAATCACCAGAGAAGATAATAATAATATAATAATAATAACTGCTTATTGTCACAAGTAGGCTTCAATGAAGTTACTGTGAAAAGCCCCTAGTCGCCACATTCTGGCGCCTGTTCGGGGAGGCTGGAACCGGAATTGAACCCGCGCTGCTGGCATCATAGAATTTACAGTGCAGAAGGAGGCCATTCGCCCCATCGAGTCTGCACCGGCTCTACCCAAGGTCAACACCTCCACCCTATCCCCATAACCCAGTAACCCCACCCAACACTAAGGGCAATTTATCATGGCCAATCCACCTAACCTGCACATCTTTGGATTGTGGGAGGAAACCGGAGCACCCGGAGGAAACCCACGCACACACTGGGAGGATGTGCAGACTCCGCATAGATAGTGACCCAAGCTGGAATCGAACCTGGGACCCTGGAGCTGTGAAGCAATTGTGCTATCCACAATGCTACCGTACTGCCCTTGTATGCATTACAAGCCAGCTGTCTTAGCCCAGAATCAGGGTGCCAAGGGTTGAAGAGATTACATAAATTAGGTTTATATTCCCCGGAATATAAATAACTATGAGCATATATCTGCACTGTCACCAAGATCATTGACTTCCACCTTCACAACATCATCCCACTCCACCCCTACTGAAACCTTCACTTGTGCCTTCATTACTTCCTGACCAGCCTCCCATCTCATTCTTCAGAAACGTCTGCTCATCCATAGTTTTGATGTCTGTACGTTAGTCCACTCGAGTTTGTTCATTCAACACTCCTCGCCAACCCTCCCCACCCCACCATCAGCAGCCCCCACCCCACCTGTGCTCACTGAATTAGCTCCTGATCCAGCAACTCATCAGTTTCAAAATCATCATCCTTGTTTTCAAATCCGTCCTTGTCCTGGCCCCTCCCCATCTCTTTAATCTCCTCCAGCCCTCCGAGGCGTCTGCGCGTATCTAATTCTAGCCTCTTGAGCATCCTTGATTTCCATCGTTCCACTATTGGTGGCCGTGCCTTCAGCTGCCTCGGCCCCAAGCTCTGGAACTCCCTCCCTACTCTTCGTCACCTCTCTACCTCACTGTCCACCTCTAAGGCACTCCTTAAAACCCACCTCTTTGACCCAGCTGGCGGTCACCTATCCTGATAGCTCCTTCTGTATGGGCAGCACAGTCAATGATACTTTATCACCGATTTTTCTCAGTACTGGGGAGCTGAACTCAGAGCCGTAATTTTGAAAGGGTGCCCCGATCTCTAAGTGAGCTTGTGGCTCCCCCACACCTCCGACCCATGGGCAATGTCACCCCCCCACACACATGGGCACCATCCCACACCCCCCAATTGAGGGAACCCTGCTATGGGGTCCCTGGGGTCCTCCCCCTTTAAGGCCCCCTTAAACCCCCTTGCAGGGTACCCCCTTCCAAGACCACAACCTGTCATCCTCCCAACCTCCCAGTGGCCCCTGCCTACCTGCTGTGCACCCCCCACCTTTCAATCCCCCCCATTACTTTCCTTTCATGGGCATGGCTCCCCTCAGTCCCTGATCCTTGGCAGTACCACCCTGGCACCCGGACACCCTTGCACTGTCACCCTGGCACCTAGGCAGTGCTCCTGTCAGCTTGGCAATGCCACCAAGGCACTTTGGCAGTACAAGGGTGACAGTGCCAAGGTGCCCGCATTCCAGGGGAAGGGCCAGGGTGTCACCCTGCACTGACCAGACCACCCAGGGGTGTCCAATGGCCCAGGACACGGTGGGTGCCGTTCTGCCTGGTTCACGTTCTCGTTGTTCAGTACTGAACGGCGTCCGGCTGCGGCCTCGTTGGGGAGGGTGGTAGATCCTGGGAAGCCGGTAGATCCCGGGGAAGCTCGCCTAAGTCAGATAAAAACCGGCTTTGGCGATCGCCGTTTGATCCTGCCCTTTTTGGGCATAATTCTGACTTTGACGCCTCGCGGGACTTGAGTAGATCCCATGAGACGTGAAGGATGCCGAGAAACCCACGGGAGGCCTCCCGGCACCACCGGTGGCACCGCACTGGAATGAGAGCGCAATGCAGCCGGTGGATCACACCCGGAGTCTCCACAGCCCTCTGCGGTCGAGAATTCAAAAGAATCACCACCTTCTGAGTGAAGACATTCCAGCCCATCACAGTCTCAAATGGCCTATCCTGATTCTGAGACCGTGTCCCCTGGACCTAGAATGAATCTACCTTGTCGAGCCCTGTAAGAATTTAGCATGTTCCAATCAAATCGCATCTCATTTGTTTAAACTCTGGAGAATACAGGCCCAGTCTCCGCAATCTCTCGCTATAAACAATCCCACATTCCTAGGGGTCAGTCTAGTGAACCTTTGTTACACTTCATCTGTGATAAATATATCCTTCCTAACGTAAGGAGATTAAAATTGTACACAATACTCCAGGTGTGGTCATACCGAGGCTATTCTTCCTGCAAAATGAGAGTATTCTCAATATTAATCAGCCCCACATGCCAACATGACATTCAGTACAGGCAATAGATGCAACAACATATGGTCATTTCTGTTGTTTAATGCAGTACAGTTTTGTTTGCAATGGTGTGGTAGCACAATGGTTAGCACTCTTGCTTCACAGCACCAGGGTCCCAGGTTCGATTCCCAGCTTGGGTCACTGTCTGTGCAGAGTCTGCGCGTTCTCCGATGTCTGCGTGGGTTTCCTCCGGGTGCTCCGGTTTCCTCCCACAAGTCCCAAAAGATGTGCTGTTAGGTGAATTGGATATTCTTAATTCTCCCTCTGTGTACCCTAAGTGTGGCGACTGGGGGATTTTCACAGTAACCACATTGCAGTGTTAATGTAAGCCTACTTGTGACAATAATAAAAATTATTATTATTATGGGATTCTTTGTTGCTGCACAACTAAAGGCACCAACTCACAGTCTGTTGTTGCAGCCAATATTTGGACTGAAGCTGTCTTTACACTATAGAAAGGCTTGCATTCATATGGAGCCTTTCGTGACCTCAGGCATGCCAAAGTATTTTAACTAAATACTTGTTGAAGCAGAACGACTGTTGTAGTGGGAGGTTTTTGTGGCGCGGAGAGTAGCATTCCCTACCTCTGTGTCAGAAGCTTCGGGTCCAAGTCCCATGACAGGACTTGATGGTCATGGATGATGTGTTCATAATGTGGCCAAACAGGTTGATTATAGCCTGAAAATCCTTACAACACGCCTGATGGCAGATAGTAAGAATGGGAGAATGATCTGGTCAGCCATCCTGCAAACAAAACAGCAAACCACTCCAGTATGATCATACGAAATAGAAGTGGAGTCGGCCACTCCACCGTTAAGCCTTCTCCGCCATTCAATAAGATCACGGTTCAAATCCATACAGTGCAGAAGGAAGCTATTGAGCCCATTGAGATTGCATCGATCCTTTGATTGAACACCATATCTGGGCCCACACCCCCGCCCTATCCCCATAACGCCACCTTACCTGCACATCTTTGGATACTAAAGGGCAATTTATCATGGCCAATCCACCTAACCTGCACATTTTTGGACTGTGGGAGGAAACTGGAGCACCCGGAGGAAACCCACGCAGACACGGGGAGAAAGTACAAACTCCACACAGACAGGGACGCAAGGCCGGAATCAAACCCGGGTCCCTTGTGCTGTGAGGTAGCAGTGCTAATCACAGTGCTGCTGTGCCATGCCATCCCTAACTTTGATAACCTTTCACCCCCTTGTTTATCAATAAACTATCTCCCTCTACCTTGAAAACATTTCAAGTTTCTGCTTCCACTGCTTTTTGGGGAAGACGGTTCCAGAAACTCACTGCCCTCTGAGGGAAGTAAAATTATTCTCATATCGGTCTTAAATGGCAACCTCTTACTTTTAAGCAGTGACCCCTGTAGTTCTAGATTCTTCCACAAGTGGAAGAATCCTCTCCACCTACTTTGCCAAGTGTAATCATGGGCCAATCTAATCAAAGTCCATGGTCACCAACACCCTCTTCGGGCCTGGTTGTATTATGGAGAACATTGCAGTCATGTTTCACACAGCAAGTGCCCACAAACATCAGCATGATCATCTGTTGTTGATGGATAAATGTTGGCCACAGGACATTGAGGATAACCCCTGTGTCCTTCAAGTAGCACAATGGGTTTGAGTCCTACTGCCCCTTGGGCATTAGACCTGGGCCCACAGCGCCTTGTGGAGGGAGCGGTGAACGGTCTCCGATGGCGGCTTTCAGATGAGATTTTAAATCTCTCGGGCGAGCATCAAAGGTGTTGCGTCCACTATTTTGAAGGAGAGCGTAGATGGGAGGGGTGGACGCTGTTTCCCCGAAGAGCCCTGGCTTTATCCCGCAACCAACCGCAGGGTAAACGGATGATCCGGCCATTGCACTTTGTGGATCTTGCTGTGCGCATGCTGGCTGCCTAGTTCCCTATGTTTCCGCAACGGCCACCTTTCATAAAAAAGCACCTCGGTGGCTGTCAGCCACTTGGTGAGGGTTACCGCCATAAATGGAAGTCTTTCAATTTGGGGGTCGGGCTGCCCAGTAACCAGGTCACATTGTTGACACATAGTGATTTTCACAATAGGAACTGATGGACTGAGTAGAAAAAGAAAGAGGCTGGGCAGGTTCGCAAATGAAACATTTATCAGGCAGGAAGCAATGGTGAGAGGGGATTGGTGGGGGGAGGGGGGGTGATGGTGAGGGATGATGTGGCGGGGAATGCCTGTGGCCTCTATTGTTGAAATGTCTGCAGGGGATTCATTTCTTAGTCCGAGCTGGCCTGGGATTAGAATGCGTTTCAATCTTTTGCAGCCACCAATGGTTCAGTATAAGAGGCTGACACCATAAAACTTAATGAAGTTCGGTAACAGACATTATAAAACAAAACTCTCAGGCTGGCAATGACTGGGTCAGGGCAGCACAGCTGGAAGATAAACACACAAAGCCCTCTTCTCCCTCGGTGTAGGGTTTCATCCCCGTTCAAGCAGTGTAATGCCTTTACTGACAGCCTAATTGTTATGGCTTGAACTTTGGAATTTATTTCTGCTCGACATTAACCCATTTACTCCCCTTGCCCGCCCCCAAGCATTGTTTCAGGATCCAACCCCTAGTCCCTCAGGAGCCTCCCTACTGAGCAACAAGCCAATTCCTTCTTCTCATCGTTGATGCAGAGATGCCCCGGGTGGTGGTGGGGGGGGGGGGGGGGGGGGGGGGGGGGTGGAATGGTGTTTGGGGGTTCTTGGGCTTCATGAAGGAAGTAAGTTGGAGCCAAAGTAAGTCTTCAGTTTTATTTCCTACTCGGGTTTGACTGAAGCAGATCTCCAATGCTAGTCCTCGCAGTGTCTCCAAATCACTTTGAAAGGGGACATCTGGGTTGAAGGAAATCTGGGTTTATTCAGCCAATGCTCTGGCACTGACCTGAAGGGAATCCCAAGCTCAAATCTTGGTGTTCACTCATAAGACTATAAGAATTAGGAGCAGGGGTCGGCCATTCAGCCCCTCCAGCATATTCTGCCGGTCAATAAGATTATGGCTGATCTGATTGTGGTCTCAACTCCACTTTCCTGTCTATCCCCCGTAAATGTCTGTCCGCCGTTGGGGTGGCACGGTAACACAGCGATCAGCACTGTTGCTTCACAGCACCAAGGACCCGGGTTCGATTCCCAGCTTGGGTCACTGTGCGGAGTCTGCACATTCTCCCCGTGTCTGCGTGGGTTTCCTCCGGGTGCTCCGGTTTCCTCCCACAGTCCAAAGATGTGCAGGTTAGGTGGATTGGTCACGCTAAATTGCCTTGTAGTGTCAAAGATAGGTGGGGTTACAGGGTTACGGAGACAGGGTGGAGGTGTGGGCTTAAGTAGGGTGCTCTTTCAGGGGCCAGAGTAGACTCGATGGGCCAAAAGGCCTCCTTCTGCACTGTAAATTCTTTGATTCTATGATTCTATGATAATCCTTGACTCCCTTGCTGGCCTGACTCCAAGTACCTTTCAATTCATGTGGGCGTGATTCTCCACTCCCGGGAAAAATCGGGAGGGCCATCGTGAACTCGGCCGAGTTTCACGACGGCCTCGGAGGCCGCTCCTTGCCCCCTATTCTCCCCGCGCGGCGGGGCTAGGAGCGGCGCTCCGTAACTCTCGGCCGCCGGGCGGCGTGCCGAGAGTGACGCGACGGCGGCGCCTATGTGACGTCAGCCGCGCATGCGCAGGTTGGCTTGCTCGAACCCGCGCATGCGCAGCTGACGTAACGACGGCTGACAGCTCGAACCCGCAATGCGCGGTGGCCGTCTTTCCCCTCAGCTGCCCCGCAAGACGTGGCAGCTTGATCTTGCGGGGCGGCGGAGGGGAAATAGTGCGTCCGATTGAGACGCCGGCCCGACGATCGGTGGGCACTGATCGCGGGCCTGTCCCCTCCCGAGCACAGTTGTGGTGCTCATTCCCCACCAGGCCCCCTACAAGCCCCAAACGGGCATCTCACCGAGTTTTCATGACGGCAGCAACCAGGTGTGGTTGCCGCCGTCGTGAAACGGTCGTGAACGGCAGGCCGCTCGGCCCATCCGGGTCGGAGAATCGCCATGAAAAACGGCAAGCGGCGATTCTTCAGAGCGGGGGGGGGGTGGGAGAATCGCGGGGGGCGCCAGGGGGTCGTGAAATTAGTCGGGGGGCCCTCCCGTGATTCTCCCACCCGGCATGGGGAGCGGAGAATCGCGCCCACAGTCTTGACATGAAGTGACACAGGGAACCATTGCTGGTACCTGCTCCCTTCCTGTGACTTTCCAAGAAAGTGTTCTGTGTGGGCTCCTTAACTATGCCACTTCCTGATGGTCTGCACAGTAGGTCACTTTGATTCAGTTATTGATTAACTGACACCGTGGAAAAGAATGGAGAAGAATAGATTACTGTTACACGTCAGTCATTTACTGACAGCTTAGGTCCTCCCTTTAACTATTCCGAAGAATCAAATGGAAAGGCCATTGGGCCGAACAAGCTGTGTCTTTGCGAATCCTCACTTTCACCAGATCCCCTCCTCACCATATCCCTCAATGCCTCCTCACAAAATCCCTCAATGCCTCCCCACCATATTCATCAGTCCCTCCTCACCACATCCCTCATCCCCTCCTCACCACATCCCTCATCTCCCCTCAACCACATCCCTCCTCACCACATCCCTCATCCCCTCCTCAGCACATCCCTCATCCCCTCCTCACCACATCTCTCATCCCCTCCTCACCACATCCCTCATCCCCTCCTCACCACATCCCTCATCCTCCCCTCACCACATCCCTCATCCCCTCCTCACCACATCCCTCATCTCCCCTCACCACATCCCTCAATGCCTCCTCACCATATCCCTCAACACCCTCACCATGTCCTTCAACACCTTCTCACCATATCCTTCAACACTTCCTCACCACATCCCTCGACCCCACCTAACCACATCCCTCAAACTCTCCTCACTATATTCCTCAAACTCTCCTCACTATATCCCTCAACCTCTCCTCACCATATCCATCAACCTCTCCTCACCATATCTCTCAATCCCTCCGCACCGTAATCACTCGAACCATCCTCACCGTATCCCTCAATCATTTCTTACCATAATCCTCAACCCCCCGCACGATATCCCTCAATCTTTCCTCACTGTAATCCTTTCACAATATCCTTTCTCACCATAATCGTCAACCCCTCCTCTCCATCTTCCTCAATCTTTCCTCACCGTAATCCTCAACCCCATCTCACCATATCCCTCAATCATTTCTTACCATAATCCTCAACCCCCCTGCACGATATCCCTCAAACCTTTTTTCGCAATAACCCTCATCCCTCCTCGTCAAATCCCTCAACCCCTCCTCACCATATCCCTCAATCATTCCTCACCATAACCCTCACCCCCTCCTCACCAAATCCCTCAACCCCTCCTCACTATATCCTTCAATCATTCCTCACCATAACCCTCACCCCCTCCTCACCAAATCCCTCAACCCCTCCTCACTATATCCTTCAATCATTCCTCACCATAACCCTCACCCCCTCCTCACCAAATCCCTCAACCCCTCCTCACTATATCCTTCAATCCTTCCTCACAATAACCCTCACCCCCTCTTCACCATATCCCTCAGTTCTTCCTCACCATAACCTTCAACCCCTCCTCACCATGGGCGGAATTCTCCGCCCCCCCCAGGGGGTCTTGGGGGGGGGGGGGGGGAGGCGATCTGACCCGGGGGTGCCCCCACAGTGGCCTGGCCCACGATCGGGGCCCACCGATCGGCGGGAGGGCCTGTGCCGTGGGGGCACTCTTTTTCTCCCGCCGCGCCATGGCGTTCACCCTCCCCTGCGCATGCGCCAGTATGACGTCAGCAGCCGCTGACGCACCGGTGCATGTGTGGACTTCCGCCGGCCGGCCTTTCTGCCCCAGCTGGCAGGGCTTCAAAGGCTGTTCGCGCCGGTCGGCAGAGCGGGGACCTCTCCGGTGCGGGCCTAGCCCCTCAATGTGAGGACTTGGCCCCTAAAGGTGCGGAGAATTCCGCACCTTTGGGGAGGCCCGACGCCGGAGTGGTTGATGCCACTCCAATATGCCGGGACCCCCCGCCCCACCGGATAGGGGAGAATCCTGGCCCATATCCCTCAATCCATCCTCACCACATCCCTCAACCCCTCCTCACCACATCCCTCAACCCCTCCCCACCACATCCCTCAACCCCTCCTCACCATATCCCTCAATCCTTTCTTACCATAATCCCCAATCGCTGCTCACCATATTCCTCAATCCTTCCTCACCAGACCCCTCAACCTTATCTCACCATATCCCTCAGATCCTTCTCATCATGTCCCTCAATTCCTCATCACCATGCCGTTCTATCCCTTCATCACCGTGCCCCTCAAACCCTCCTCACTACATCCCATGGCTCTATACTATGGCTGTGTCCATTTGGCTCTTTACTCTACCTGTATGGCTCTATGCTCTATGTGGCTCCATACTGTGTTTGTAAGGCTCTATATTATTGCTGTGTCTCTATGACTTTATAATGTGTCTATATCTACATGGCTGAATACTGTATCTGTATGGCTCTACATTGTGTCTGTATCTATATGGCTCTATCCTATATCTATTTGGCTCTGTATGGCTGTGTTCTGTGTCTGTGTCAGTATGGCTCTATACTGTGTCTGCATGTCTCTGTACTATTTATGTGTCTATACAACTCCAAACTGTGCCTGTGCCTATATGGCTCTGTTCTGTGTTTGTATGACTCTATACTGTGCCTATATGGCTCTGTACTGTTCCTGTATCTATATGGCTCTATACTGTGCCTGCCTGTCTCTATATCGTTTATGTGTCTATACAACTCCAAACTGTGCCTGTGCCTATATGGCTCTGTTCTGTGTTTGTATGACTCTGTACTGTGTCTATATGGCTCTATACTGTGTCTGCATGGCTCCATACTGTGTCTATGTCTACAAAACGCTCTGCTGTGTCTATATGGTTCTATATTGTGCCTACGTCTATATGGTACAATACTATTTCAGTATGTATATGATTCTATACTGTGCCCATGTCTATTGTCTATATCTATATGACTCTACTGCATCTATATAACTGGTTCTATACGGCTCTATACTTCATGTACATGGCTCTATGTTGATTCTATATGGCTCTATACTGCATCCATATGGCTCCATACTGTATCTATATGGCTCTCTACTTTATCAGTATGGTTCTATACTGTGTCTATATGGCTCTATACTGTATCTGTATAATGTTTTACTGTATTGATATGGCTCTTTACACACAAGATCATTAGCGACACATCCTTTTGAATCAGTACCGATCACCTTCTAGAGAGCTATTTTTATTAAAAGCACATTGATCTGTTCAGCTCTTGGAATAGTAAGAACATATTAGGCCCCATCACACGCCCCTCACCCCCTACATTACCCTTATTCACTGCAGCTCCCGGTTCAAAGCAATCACCTGCATCTACAATTTTACTGTCAGCTTCATTCATTGTTAAAAGTGAAGTCTTTGATACCCTGGCGGTGTGGGGGATGAGGGGAGCCGTGGACAGGGGCCTCCTGTATGTGTTTCACGGTGATTATAGAGAGAGCTAGCATGTTTGAAATTCCACAACCAATTCAGGGTCTCAGAGTAGTGGAATGTTGTTGTTGATGTGGGAAGGGGCGACAGAAACTCTGAAATAATTTAGTTGAAATTCAAACCAGTGAGACAAGAAACTCGGAGATTCGGGCTCACAGCACCAAATCTTTTGAAGTCAGAATAAAAAAACCTCAAAGCCTGGTTCTAAATTCAATCACTTTCCTTTTCATAGAATCATAGAATTTACGTGCAGTCCCACAGTCCAAAGATGTGCGGGTTAGGTGGATTGGCCATGCTAAATTGCCCGTAGTGTCCTAAAAAGTAAGGTTGTTGGGTTACGGGTATAGGGTGGATACGTGGGTTTGAGTAGGTCATTGAGTAGATCATTGCTCGGCACAACATCGAGGTCCGAAGGGCCTGTTCTGTGCTGTACTGTTCTATGTTCTAGAAGGAGGCCATTTGGCCCATCGAGTCTATACTGGCCCTTGAAAGAGCACCCTACTTTAGACCATGCCTCCACCCTATCCCCATAACCGAGTTACCCCACTGAATCTTTTTAACTCAGCCCATGGCTTGTGCTGTTAAGCTGGAGGCTGCTGCACTCTTTTATAATGGCAGTAATCTTACCAGACAAGAGCCAGGGTCCCAGGTTCGATTCTGGCTTGGGTCATTGTCTGTGCGGAGTCTGTACGTTCTCCTCATGTCTGCGTGGGTTTCCTCCCACACGTCCCTAAAGACGTGCTTGTTAGGTGAATTTGACATTCTGAATTCTCCCTCTGCGTACCAGAACAGGTGCCGGAGTGGCGAACAGGTGGCAACTAGGGTATTTTCACAGTAACTTCAGTGCAGTGTTAATGCAAGCCTACTTGCGACACTAATAAAGATTATTATTATTATATGAATGCCAGTCATTTGTGTTATACCATGCAGGTGAGCGATGACACAGGGGGTTTGAGTATGCAAGTCAGGACACTGACTACTCTCGTGGTGGGTAAAACCCCAGCAGGGATGGGTAGGTGGTGAGTATACCAAATGACATGGCATCCAATCTTATAGCCCATTGACCCATCTGCTAACCCACCCTCTGCCCAGAGGGTGAGGGGAAAATTGGCAAACTTCCAGCCATTTGGAGATACGCTGCATTATCTTGCTGCCAAGGGGCATCACCCTTTCAGGGTAACTCTGAGCTGGAAAGCGAAAATGGAGTTGAGGATGATCACATTAGATCAGTCATGATTTCTTGGAATGGTGGAGCAAGGACTGCACGGTGGTGCAGTGGTTAGCACTGCTGCCTCATGGCACCGAGAACCTGGGTTCAATTTCTGGTCCCGGGTCACTGTCCGTGTGGAGTTTGCACATTCTCTCCCAGTCTACGTGGGTCTCATCCTCACAACCCAAAAAGATGTGCAGGGTATGTGGATTGGCCATGCTAAATTGCCCCTTAATTGGAAAAGAAGGAATTGGGTACTCTAAATTAAATTTTTTTAAATGGCGGAACAGACTCGATGGGCCGAATGGATGGCTACTCCTACGTCTTATAGTCTGTCATATTACTCTTTTGGTAATATATCTCGTTACTCTTTGCTTCTTATCCAGAAGGGTCTGATGGTGTGATTCTGAAGAAACCCTGAGTCTTCAACTTAAAGCTAACTAATTTATTGAGTAATGGTTGATTAATATTGAATTTGCACACTCCACAGAACTAGAACTAGATATCAAGTAATTTATATTGAAGTATTAAGTAATTTAAACTACACGGGCTAAACTATGCTGTCATCTATCTATCTTACACTCTATTGTCTAGTCACTCCTGGCTGGAAGAGAGAGAGAGAGAGACCAAGGTCCTCTAGGTGTTCTTTAGCTCACCTGGCTAAATCGCTGGCTTTTAAAGCAAACCAAGCAGGCCAGCAGCACGGTTCGATTCCCGTCCCAGCCTCCCCGGACAGGTGCCGGAATGTGGCGACTAGGGGCTTTTCACAGTAACTTCATTGAAGCCTACTCGTGACAATAAGTGATTTTCATTCATTTCATTCATTTTCATTTGTAGTGGGATCCAGTGGTCCCTCTAGTGGTTGTGTTACACTGAGATGTAATAATTAACCCTTTAGTAATCTACATATATACATGTCATTTCATAGTCTTATGGATATTTGCAGACTTGTGGGTGCTTGTCAATGTTGAGGTCCCATTAAGAGGAAACCAGCAGGGAACGTTACTTCTTCCTTGCCCTTCTCATTTTTGGCATTTTGAGGTGTCAAGTGTTAAATTTTACTGATGCTCGCAAAATTTTGAATTAACTCACCCCCCACCCACCCACCCATCCACCCCACCCACCCACCATCTCAGTCCAGTAAATTATTCTTGGTTCTGATTGCAAGTTGCTTATCACACATATAGTTGTAACTGTTGAGTTCACAGAATCGCTGCAATGCAGAAGAAGGCCATTCGGACCATCAAGTTTGCACCAAATTTCTGAAAGAACACCCTACGTAGGCCCATTCTTCCACCCGATCCCCATAACCTTCCCTTAACCAGTTGAATTACAGTGAAGTACCAACGGGTTAGAGTTGGAAGCAGTTCATTAAAAATATTATTTCATGGCCAGATTTATTGCCCATCACAAATTAAGGGTCAATCCCAAAGCCGTGGTTTTGGAATTCTTTGTAGGCCAGACCAGACAGATTTCCATCGCTGGAGAGACTTTTACAACAATTACACCCTTAAATTCCAGGGGCTGGATTTTACGCCCCGCCACGCCACCTTTCAGCCTCGACCCGCCAGCGGGATTCTCTGTTATGCCGGCCGGTCAATGGGGTTTCCCATTGTGGGGCAGCCCCACGCTGTCGGGAAACCCCCGGGCGTCGGCAAAATAGAGCATCCCGCCGGCGGAGAATCCAGCCCAGATGTTTTCAATTTCAATTCCACCAGTGGCTGTGATTTGAGCCCTTGAGCCCAGAGCATTAGCCTGGGTCTCTAGATTGCTAGTCTAGTGACATTGCTATTACCCCACTGTATCCACTAAGAGCAGGCTTCTCCTTTGTGCCCTGCTTAGTTCACCCATCAGCTTCTTCCCTCGCCTGAACAGCGCTAAATCAGGTTTGGAATTGCCCAGGACACGCAAACCTTACCCAATTTTCCATTGCCTCGAGCACATTCTATTATGTTCCAGGTGCTGTATGAAGATAAGTTGTTGTTGCCGTGCTGGGGGACAGTAAACTGAGCACCAGTTAGCTGCAGGATCAGAGATTCCTGTCAGGAAGGTTTGTGACTGTGTGTGAGCCATGATGCCCCCATGCCTGAATAATCCAAGACTCCATCCACTTGGCAGAAAATCCACAGGACTATGAGACAACACCTCCAGTAAACCGAAATAATAAATATTCTGTACCTTAATAAATATTAATTAGCACCAAGCCCTCGGCTCATGATTGTGACTAGGATTCTGCGGTTTCCAATCCTTTTCTGCATTGTTTCCTTTGATCTTGCCTCCAGGCAGCAGCCCTGACTAGGTACAATGGAAGGCTTTAAATGTCTAACAAATCATCTTTCTTGCCTTGCCTCCGATATTTGCGAATGGAATTCCTTAAAGGGCCAATCCCCACAGGGATATGCAGATTGAAAATTTTTAATTGCTTCAGAGAAATTGCCAGGACTGCTGTCACCTCATATATTCCAATGGACAGGGGTGCCACATTCAGCAAAAGCGCACCTGTCAGTCAATCCTCAACTCTGCTCTGACCCTGTTTCCATTGACAGCCACGGTTTCCGCAATTGGAAAACGTCACCCTGAAGCCAGGAGGTGAGATGCTCTTTTTATGCAATGTTTTCATTACCCACTCACTCCCCCCCCCCCCTTTAAATTGTTCCCAACTCAGGCCAAACATCAATGCGAGACATGGGGAAGGTCTGTGATAAATGGAAGGCAGGAGGGATGAAATGACAAAAGAGATCTTAGGGCGAGGCAAAGGGGCGTGGGAATAAAAGGAGAAAAAAAATCAGCGTAGAGGAGGTGTGAATGGCAAACGAAGAATCATCAATGACAGCTGCCGTCTGACATTATGTCTGAAGTCCAGGTGAGGTGTTGTTCCACGAGCTTCATTGGAAGAGCATCAGAGACCGAGGATGATGAGGTCGGAACGATAATGGAAAGAACAGCTGCTCGGAAACTTGGGATCATGCTTGTATCCCACAATGCAATGCTGTGGGCAGCACAGTAGCATTGTGGATAGCACAATGGCTTCACAGCTCCAGGGTCCCAGGTTCGATTCCGGCTTGGGTCACTGTCTGTGCGGAGTCTGCACATCCTCCCCGTGTGTGCGTGGGTTTCCTCCGGGTGCTCTGGTTTCCTCCCACAGTCCAAAGATGTGCAGGTTAGGTGGATTGGCCGTGATAAATTGCCCTCAGTGTACAAAATTGCCCTTAGTGTTGGGTGGGGTTACTGGGTTATTGGGATGGGGGGAGGTGTTGACCTTGGGTGGTGTGCTCTTTCCAAGAGCCGGTGCAGACTCGATGGGCCGAATGGCCTCCTTCTGCACTGTAAATTCTATGATCTATACAATTACCTAATCTGCATCTGGGCTCCCCAGTGTAGAGAAAACCACATCGTGAGCAGCGAATGCTGTATACTAAGCTGAAAGGAGTACATGTAAATCGCTGTTTACCTGTACTTTTAATTTAGTCTGCTGTATTCCGCCTTTGCACAACAAGATCTGGAGTAAAATGGCTCTCGTTTGTGATGCAGAAGACTGTTCATTTTAGCCCACTTGAGAACATGGTGCTTGGCCTTTTCGTTGCTGTATTTTAAGTCAAAGGCAAGACTTTGATAGGTCACACAGATTTACGATCACACCACGAGAGGAAAATAAATTTCTGTTCAATGACTATAAAACAACAAACAAGTTCCCAGTGTTATGCGGTCAGGAAAAATGGATGCCATTTTTCTTCATGCTTGTCTTAACCTTTTGAAGATCCAACCTCCCCTCCCTCCACCCCCCTATTTGAAGTTAAGGGTTGCTCATGCCAAACCTGGGTGAGTAGTAGAGGGCAAACAATACTCTTCAATACTTTGTTACTGAGCCAAGAGTTAACCCTAAATTATCCAATTCATCGCAGCCCTCAACAGTGACATTACCCCAACCTTTGTGCGGTTGGTACTTTGTACATGTACATATAAAAACAGTCTAATTGGATGGGACTCGGGGCTTTCAGTCTCCTTGGCAAACATCTTATTATTTCAAGCAGAAAGCATTCAGCGGGAACTATGCAATTAATCTTCAAGAAAGAAAATTGTACCCAGGCTTAAACTTCTCTAAAATACGATTTGCCTAATGAAATCTCATTAGACTGGAAGATATGGAAACAAGACTAGCAGGGTCTCCCGAGTGGCTCCTCCAGGATCGTGAAGCATTTGTCTTGCCTTGTTTTATTTATTTATTTTGAAATTCTATCTGAGAAATGATACATTGGGTTAGAGGTTGCAAGTCAATGTTTGTAATGCTGCTCGACCTTATGCAGAGCCTCTCTGGTGTGAACAATCATAGTGAGGTTAACGACACCCACTGTTACTTACAGCAACTTCAGGAGAACACAAATGCGCAGATAAACGTGAAATTTAGAAGTTGCTGTCTGTGAGGTGCCACTTCTCTGTAAACTGCGCAAATAGCATCTCACCATCTGGCTCCCCATTCAAATTCATTGAACACCCTTAGGTTCCTGTGCTGCTATTGTAGCTACAGACTAAACTCATCACAGAAAGTTAGGGCTCTTCCATTTCAGTCTGTCATTCTTTTATAATGATATAAAGGCAAGAATCACTCATAAGAAATTATGTAAACATATTGTGGGTTCAGTTATATCATATACACATGGATAGAACGCTTGAAGACATAGGCAGCAGAGCTGTGTGTGCTGTGTTCTGCCCACAAGCCGAAGTGAAACTGAGACACTTTCTGGTGAAGGAATGTTGCTATCCTTTAAAGGAACAGTGCATCGCAATCTGCACTTTAAAAAAAAAGCCTGGTAGGCCTTTATTACTTCTGAACAATCTCGCTGGCACTGAAAATTAACTTTGACAAATATAGGGCAGCACGGTGACACAGTGAGTTAGCCCTGCTGCCTCACAGCGCCGAGGTCCCAGGTTCGATCCCGGCTCTGGGTCACTGTCCGTGTGGAGTTTGCACATTCTCCCCGTGTTTACGTGGGTTTCGCCCCCACAACCCAAAGATGTGCAGGGTAGGTGGATTGGCCACGCTAAATTGCCCCTTAATTGGAAAAAATTAATTGGGTGCGCTAAATTTTTTTTAAAAACTTTTGACAAATATGTCACACGGTATTGGAATGCAAGTTTCCAATAATGTCGCTCATAAATGGTTCTTCCTTCCGTTTGATCTAGGAGATACACAGTTGCTGCTTTGCTCAGACAGGTCCTGGGTCATGTAAAGGGTGCCACATTCTTTGCATAGTTGACTGACCGGACCGGCCAGCACACAATGTTTTAAAAATTAGATGGGCAAGTGTACATGGAATGAACAGCACACACCAGTCGTTGGCTAGCTATCGTAAATTCTGGTTCGTCTTACATCTCCTTTTCCTCTCCTGACTATCACCTCCTTTTATATCTCCTAATCTACTGCTCTCATCTCTACTCCCTGGCATTCGCTCTCTGAACCCTTTCACTTCCCAGCTGCACCTTGCTTTAAAACTGTATACAAGGTCTATCCCCTCAGCTGGTCACTACTCCTAATTCTTCCTCTAAGGCCTGGGGATCGTTATTGCTTTGTTCTCTGTGAAGTATCGAGGACTGTTTGTTTCCGTTAAAGACACTACGTAGATGTGAATTAATGTGGTTGGAATACATCTTGCTGTGCCCGTCGAGGTTGCACACCTTGCTCAGGTACAGCTCCATGGGCCCTGGCAATATTGTGTCTTTCCCAAGTGGTTATTCATCAAGAGGCTGTTTAGCACAGGGCTAAATCACTGGCTTTTAAAGCAGACCAAGCAGGCCAGTAGCACGGTTCGATTCCCGTAACAGCCTCCCCGAACAGGCGCCGGAATGTGGCGACTAGGGGCTTTTCACAGTAACTTAATTGAAGCCTACTTGTGACAATAAGAGATTTTCATTTCATTTCATGAGTGAGCCTCGGTATATGTTGGTCGCTTATGGGCACGTACCCCCATTCCAGCACACTTTTGTGAGGGGATGCTACGGTGTCAGAGAAGCTCATTCAGGTGGGACCTTTAGATAAGGAAATGCAAAATGATCATTTATATTGCACCTTTCATGACTTTAGGACTGCCTAAAGCACTTGACAACAAATGAGGTTCTTTTTGAAGTGCTGTAACAGTACAGAAATGCAATAGCCAGTTTGTTTACAGCAAGATCCCACAAACAATAATGTGATTATAACCACATCCTCTGATTCTGGGGAGTAAACTTTGGCGAGGGCACTGGAGAGAACATTCCCGTTCTTCTTCGAATAGTGTCGGTGATCTTCAGAGAGCAGTCGGGACCGTGAGTGAACACTTCAACCTTTGGAATATCGGTGTTAACAACAACAACTTATATTTATATAGCACCGTTAGTGTGATAAACATCTCATGGCATTTCACAGGGATGCCATAAAACAAAACACCGAACCACTTAAGGAGATATTAGGCAGGTAACCAAAGGCTTGGTCAAAGAGGTAGGTTTTAAAGAGAGTGTGAAAGGAGGAATGTGAGACAGAGAGATGGAGAGGTTCAGGGAGGGAATCCCAGAGCTTGGGGCCCAGGCAGCTGAAGGCACAGCCACCAATGGTGGGGCGATTCTGATCAGGAATGTACAAGAATTAGAGGAGCGCAGATATCTCGGAGGGTTGTGGGGCTGGAGGAGATTCCAGAGATAGGGAGGGGCGAGGATATGGAGGGATTGGAAAACAAGGATGAGAATTTTAAAATCAAGACATTGCTTGGCCAGGAGCCAATATGGGTCAGTGAGTACAGGGGGTGATAGGGGAATGGGACTTGGTGGGAGTTCAGGCTGGGACAGCAGAGTTTTGGATGAGCTCATGTTTCCGGAGGGTAGGATGTGGGAGAGCAGCCAGGAATGTATGGGAATAGTCACGTCCAGAGGTAACGGAGACATGGATGAGGGTTTCTGCAGCAGATGAACTGAGAACAGGAGGTGGAGTCAGGCGATCTTACAGAGGGGAGGTGTGTGGATATTGGAGTTCGCAACCTACTGCATTGAGCATGACAGTGCTACCCAGTACCACAGAAAAACGGAAAAATATATTTTTGTTATCTGAGATGCTTCTTGAGATCCTGAGCAATACTTCATCCCTCAACACCTTCATAACCATATGACCGAGCCATTTACTTTCATTTGAATCCGGTGTGGCTTTGGCATGTTTACGTGACCATGGCCATTGCACTTCATTGGGTGTGAAGTGCTTTGAAACTCTGAAGGATGTGAAAGTAGCTACAGCATTCCTGTATAGCTGTTTGTGGGTCCTTTCCGATTCCAATTTATCTATCAGTGTGGGAGAAATCCAGACCTTGCCGAGTAAAAGAGTGGTCACATGTAGTGGGGATCACTGGGGACAGTGACCATCTCTGGTTTGTACGTGCTAGGGGAGGTAAGGAGAGTGGCTGGGGTGGATGTAAAGGGTATCCCTGTTTAAGAGGTGGAGTGAGGACAGGTTGTGTTCTGGTGGTGATGGTTCTCACAGCTGACCAGCCACTGTTGAAGCTCATACTCGGAAAATGCCCCCTCGGCTGGCTACCACACGATAGTTAACACCCACAGAACCTGAAAAATGAAAGGCTTGCACTTATATCACACCTTTGACTTACTGAGCTCACCTTCCTTGAAACCAATGAAGTACTTGTAGAAGTGCAGTCACTGATAAAATGTAGGGAACACAGCAGATAATTTGGGCACAGCAAGATCCCACAAATAGTTATGTGGTAAAGACAGGATAATATTTTTTAATGGCGTTGATTGAGGGATGAATGTTGGCCAGAACAATCGGAAGATCTCCCCTAGCTGCACATCATCAAGTATGGATGGGATTCTCCGTCCGGCCTGCCCCGATTTCTGGCACGGCGCGCCCCCGCCAGCAGCAGGATTCTCCGTTCCCACAGGCGGCCAGTGGGGGAGCGGGATTCTGCAATAATGGGGGCTATGTCCCCAAGTCCGCAATAAAATGGGCGCAAATCACTCTGGACTTACCTGGAGAAAGTCCAGGGTGATTCTCCGAATTGCAGGGGTCTATCAGGGCCCCGGAGTGCTTCTCGCAGTTTCGGCTGCCGATACGGGGCCCTGCACTTCCGGTCGGGGATCTGCGCATGCGCACGGTGGCGGCCTACGTAGGCCGCGCCGTGAGACATGGTCGGCCCACACCGCGGACTGGCACCAAGAAGATAGCCCCCCCCCCCCCCAAGATCATGCGCACCCGCCGATTGGTGGCCCCTGATCGGTAGCCTGGCCATCCTGGAGGCCCCCCCTCCCCATGAATGATCCCCCCCGCCCCCTGAGTCCGCAGTCGCCACGCCGAGCCGGGTGGAACCATGGGAGAACCACGGGAACTTGGCCAGCTGCACTCGGTGAATCGCCGTGGGCCTATTTCAATGGGCCCCAGCCGATTGGCAGCGATTCAAATCGCCGGACCCGATCTCGAGGTTTGACGTCGATTCTCAGCTCCCTGCGCCGATCACGATTTGAACGCCGAGGCCCGGAGAATCCCGCCCCTTATCTGAAAGCTGACGCCTCTGACACTGCAGCACTCCTTCAGAGCTCGAGCCGTGATTACTGTCTTCAAATGCGCCTCCTTACTGGTATCGTGCAGGCACACGCTGAGGACGTAAGGACAGTAAGATCAGAGGCTGGTGGCACCTTCCAGTCACACTTTGACATTCATAGTCGTTGTCAGTGTATTATAGAGTCTATCCATCTGCTGGATTTGGGGTTAGTTTATCTGCTGCCAGTATATCAGCAGGGAACAAATTGGATAAAATGGCCTTCCGCACATGAGTAGAGCTTTGCTGTACTTTGTATTAATTTGTCAGTGAGATCGTTTTCTCTCTGTCTACCAGGGCTGAGGTGCTTCTTGCAAGCTCGCTGGTTATTCCAATTATCATCCTTTCATTTGGGTTGGGGGCTGGGGCTGTGCTTTCCCCTTGCTCTCTCTGCCGGAACTCAGTGAGTAAGTGAGCGAGCGAATGGCCTGCCCTCAGTCGGAGGGTTTCGAGTTGGGTGAAATATGAGCTGACAGCACAGGCAGTGCGATGATAAATGGGAGACATTTTCTTCTGCGTGCTAATTCATTCACACTTCATCAGGCACTCCTCCAGTCTCCCTTAATGCCACAGCACAGTTTGTTAGCAGTTAGGAGAGGGGAGACACCAGCTTGACAACAAACGCAGGTAGCATGCGAGGAAATCTAACCCATCCCCTTGCTTTCCTTTTTAGCCGTCAGCTTTTTCTTCTCTCAGCCTGCAAGCCCCCCCCTCCTCGCCCACTTTGTTTATTCTCTTTGAAGGTGCTGACCCTTCCCTGCTTTGTTGAAAGGACCGTCTTTCAGATAAGACATTAAACTGAGGTAAATATGAAAGATCTTCCCTCTGAGGGTAAATATGAAAGATCTTCCCTTAAAACATTCTGTATGTGGGATCATGCTGTGCTCAAATTGGCAGCCACTTTTCCTTCCTCACACCAGCGTCCACACTTCAGAACTATCTCTGGGACACTGTGAGGGCGTGAAAGGTGTGATATAAATGCCAGTTTTTCTTTGAAGGTCGGAGTGCTGCTGACTGCCTTGAAGGTCAGACTTTTTCCAACACCCTGCACTAATAGCACGCAACACCCTGTGTTAAGGAAAGGACAGAGTTAAGGCCAGTATTCGATGTGACAGGACGGGGTAGAGTATTAACTTCCAGCGTTGGAGGGTTAACGTGCTGTTTCTAAAACCCATCTGGGTCTTTATTCGGGATGTAGAGTAAAGACAACACCACTGTTTCTGCCGGGTCTGCAAGAAGGAACATGGACTCTGCATTGCAAAAAGACCTATAAGAAACCTATATTTCTTATCACACTCTGAAATGCTCACTGATGTGGGAGATGGGAATGCAAGCACAGTTGGAGGCTATCTCAGTGCAGGGTGGTGGGGGAAGAGGTCATCGGACTATACTGCACTTGCCTTTGGAGTGACTGGTCTTGACTTTGATTGATTTTGGGGAAGGGGCTGTTATAAAATGAAACAAGCCTCCTTTTGACTGGGTTATTCTGCTTCGATACCACAGGGATGATGAAGTGGTGCTGACAGACATCTTCGAGCAGGTGACAAGTGAGGGAACATCCGTAATCCAGGGGATGGAATTAGGAAAAATAACAAACTGCAAACAAAATAGATTGGAATCCCACTTATTTCCAACTCACCCTCACCCCGCCCCATCCCACATACATCAACCAGACAAGACATGTTTAATTCCAGGCAATCCATTTCAATTTAAAAACCCAGTAGGGGGGCTTGTTAGTTTTCTTCTTCCATTTGTTCGCCTTCATTTTGCATTTTGGGTCTTTTCTCCATCGCCTGACAGAAACAGATCCCTTTAAAGGGGCAGTCTTTGGGTGCTGTGCCTGCCCCGATTGTAATAATCAATGGCAGGCAGTTGAGTTCAGATGTGGGTGAACCGTTTGATGTTGCCGACTGCACATTGTAAAAAAAGGGAATGTGCCCCAATGATTGAAGCCATTGGCGGACACTCACAACTCATAGGTGAAATGTATTTGCTGCCTTCCTGCCCCGATCCTCGCCCTATTACATTTCCGAATGCTCCAAATGCTCACCCTACAAATGCTCAACCCCATTCGCAGGAACCCCACAGACTCTGGTCTTCGCTCTTTGTGCCGGGGCCGTCAGTTTGTACGGCATGTCGGAATGCCAGAGAAAACGATAACGATTCCTCCACCTTCTCCTTCCTGCCATTCCCCCCTCACCTCCTTACCTCAAGTTGTGGTCATTATTCAACTTCCTCAAACAGCACCCAAAGAAGCAAAGCCCGTCAGCCGGTCAATCATCTCCTAGATGTCAGTGGGAACTTGCTGCGCTCAGCATGTCTGCCGTCATCGCCTGAGTTACGATTAATGTGTGATGGGGATGGTGAAGAATTAGTCTATTTCATTCCCAGGTAGTTATTTTTCCCTCCACCCTCTCCTCAAGGAACATGAGGTGGAATTTTCCACACTGGGACATCAATCCTGTGGTGGGGGTGGGAATAGCGAGAGTTTCCTGCTGCAGAGACCACTGGCACTTCATGCTGTGTCTCACGGTGCTGGTCTAGTTATCGACGCAGTCAGTGGTTTCCCAATGTTTTGCAAAATGTGATATGCTGGGTATCTGGCGCTGTGCCGTCATATATGGGTGCCATATTTAAGTAGGGCCTGGATATCAATGGACCCACCATTGAAAAGAGAAGAAGGACCTCCTGGAAGGTCCTGAAGATAGAAGCTCCACTTGCTCCATGCTGCACCCAGCCTTCCTGTGGTATGCCAGCATTCAGTCGCTGGAGGCCTCCATCTTCCTTTCCCATCTTCACGACCTGCCCTTCCTGCGCACGAGTTCGTGAAATGAAATGAAAATCGCTTATTGTCACGAGTAGGCTTCAATGAAGTTACTGTGAAAAGCCCCTAGACACCACATTCCGGCGCCTGTCCGGGGAGGCTGGTCATTTGCACGCTACACTGATTCAGTGGTATGCTGGGCCAGCGTGAAAACCTGCTGGTGGCGCAGGTGACGGGGCAGGGGCAAGACCCTCAACTTCATCCTATTAACCGAATGCCATTCCTGGCTTTTTGGATACCATTCAAAAATGTCAAGGGACTCTACATTATGGAGCATTTTGCTTTGGTCTCTCAAAGCGCATTTTGTCAAAGAAGAAACAAGGTGTTGAACTTTCTCAGGACAAAATGGAACAAAAGGAGATTTACCAGGATGTTGCCTGGAATGGAGAGTAGGTCTTACGAGGAAAGGTTGGGGGTGCTAGGCCTTTTCTCATTGGAACGGAAAAGGATGAGGGGCGACTTGATAGAGGCTTATAAGATGATCAGGGGAATAGATAGAGTAGACAGTCAGAGACTTTTTCCCCGGGTGGAACAAACCATTACAAGGGGACATAAATTTAAGGTAAATGGTGGAAGATATAGGGTGGATGTCAGAGGTAGGTTCTTTACCCAGAGAGTGGTGGGGGCATGGAATGCACTGCCTGTGGAAGTAGTTGAGTCGGAAATGTTAGGGACCTTCAAGCGGCTATTGGATAGGTACATGGATTATGGTAGAATAATGGAGTGTAGATTCATTTCTTCTTAAGGGCAGCACGGTAGCATTGTGGATAGCACAATTGCTTCACAGCTCCAGGGTCCCAGGTTCGATTTCGGCTTGGGTCACTGTCTGTGTGGAGTCTGCACATCCTCCCCGTGTGTGCGTGGGTTTCCTCCGGGTACTCCGGTTTCCTCCCACAGTCCAAAGATGTGCAGGTTGGGTGTATTGGCCATGATAAATTGCCCTTAGTGTCCAAAATTCTATGATCTATGATTAACCTAGGACAAACGTTCGGCACAACATTGTGGGCCAAAGGGCCTGTTCTGTGCTGTATTTCTCTATGTTCTAATTGTAGGGAAAACAGGTGGTATCTGTGATTTTTAAAAATTAATTTACAGGATGTGGGCGTCGCTGGTTAGGCCAGCATTTATTGCCCATCCCTAATTGCCCTTCAGAAGGTGGTGGAAAGTTGCCTTCTTGAACCGCTGCAGCCCTTGAGTTGTCGGTATACGCACCCGACTGTGAGGGAGGAGATTTCAGGATGTTGCCCCAGCGGCAGTGAAGTAACGGCAGATATATTCCCAAGTCAGGGTGGTGAGTGAATTGAGGGAAAGGAATAGAAAGATATGGGGCTGGATTCTCCGCCGGTAGGATTCACCATTTTGCCGGCGCCCGGGAGGGTTTCCCGACGGTGTGGGGCTGCCCCCCACAATGGGAAACCCCATTGACCAGTCGGCGTGACGGAGAATCCCGCTGGTGGGTGGGGGCAGAAATATGGGTGGCGGGGCGAAGAATCCGGCCTATAATAATTGGGTGAGATTATGTAAGTGGGGAGGAGACCCATCTCAAACAGAAAGACCGGCATTAACCAGTTGGGCTGAATGGCCTTTTGACCTGCTGTGCACTTTGTGTAATTGTAATTGTTGCACCGCACCATAGGTTTTCCTCAGTAAGCCATATGCATTTGCTGCAGAATTGTAGGCCAGCAACAGTGCCCTTTTCAGCTGTAAACCCAATTTCTTACCCTCACTGCTGTGCTGCACAGTTATTGCTTCCTTTAAAGTGTCTTTACACAAAAAAATGTCGCATCAAACACTCCCAGGACAGTTACTGCACGGGTTTAAATACAGAGTAAAGCTCCCTCTACATTGTTCCTGTCAAACACTCCCAGGACAGGTACAGCATGGGGTTAGATACAGAGTGAAGCTCCCTCTACACTGTCCCCATCAAATACTCCCAGGACAGGTACAGCATGGGGTTAGATATAGAGTTAAGCTCCCTCTCCACTGTCCCATCAAACACTCCCAGGACAGGTACAGCACAGGGTTAGATACAGAGTAAAGCTTCCTACACTGTCCCCATCAACCACGCCCAGAACAGGCACAGTGCGGGGTTAGATACAGAGTAAAGCTCCCTCTACACTGTCCCCATCAAACACTCCCAGGACAGGTAAAGCACGGGGTTAGATACAGAGTAAAGCTTCCTCTCCACTGTCCCATCAAACACTCCCAGGACAGGTAAAGCACGGGGTTAGATACACAGTAAAGCTCCCTCTGCACAGTTTCAATAATATCACCAAGCACACATCTCAGATCAGCAGTCACGAAGTGCAATATTCTGGTATGGTCCTTTTCCATGTTTGTCTGTTCACTGACGGATATTGGCTTCCAATCCAGTAATGCCTTAGTTTTAGTATTCTCATCCTTGTTTTCAAATCCCACCATGGCCTCACTCCTGTCTCTGTCTGCTTCCTCCTTCAACTTTACAACCCTCCATGATCTCTGCGCTGCTATAATTCTGGCCTCACGTGCATCGCTGATTTTCTCCATCCCCTTATTGGTGTTCATGCCTTCTGCTGCCAAGGCCCCATGCCCTAGATTTCCCTCTCTCGACCTCTCTCAAACCTACCTCATTGATTGCCAGTCATAAGATCAGCTGACGTGACGCGATGTCACGTTGACTTGACAACCACCCCTGGGAGGTTTGAGTGCCCTACACAAATGCAAGCTCTCATTGTTGTGCAATCGTCGCTAACTGCGATGGATTGATGACCACTGAGGGTTTGTTTGTGATTGTCTATATTCACTTCGCAATGCATGCGTTGAGTCTGTAAGATCGCTTCATTATTCCTCCAGCTCTGTCATCATTTGTGGCTTGTGAATCTCCAGGAACTATGTGTTCAAGCCCCATTATGATGTGTTAGGCAGGTCGGTTCAATGTGGACTGCACTCGATGCAGGGAAGTTAGAAACAGATGTCTAACACTGGAGAAGATCCAACACTGTTTTATTCAACTATAGAACTGCTATACATATTCAGCTGTGGGTCGACACTATACTGATCTGACTGGTGACCTTGTAGTAACCTGACCAGACTTACTAGCTACCGTATGGTGTTTGCACTTGCTAGCTCGTGGACTCTGACTGTCTTGGTAGCTGGGTCCCGAGAGAGCAGGAAACCTAGTGCCCTCTGGCTTTATAGTGGTAGTGTCCTGTCTGGTGATTGGCTGTACTGTGTTGTATGCTTACTCGTCATCCTGTGTGTCAATCACTGCCTGTCTGCATCTCATTATATACATGAGTGGATATTATGACATTGTAAGACTGAGTCCATGACTGTTGGCCCGCCACCCACACCAAGTGGAGTATTCAGGGAGTGCTGCACTCTCAGAGGTATCAATATTCAGAGGAGATGGTTCAACCTGGATGGACACGACAGGTCGCTCCAGAAGAAGCAATTGTTGGAAGAAGAGCAGGTGAATCTCCCAGTCTTCAGCTCAAAAAGAAACAAATCACCTGGAGTCTTGCTGTGCTCAACATGGCTGCTGCAATTGTGCTGACAGTAATTCTGAGCAGTGCATTCTGGGACGCCATGGAAACATGGTCAGGAGTGATACAAATGCAAAGCTATCCATTCTGATTTTCCTGTTCTGCGGTACTGTCCACTTCATCTGGATGTACAGCTGACAAAATAAATATACTGTCATTCAGTTTCTGCGGCCGAGGGGATGGGGTATCATGTGGGATCCTGGTCAGCAGTCTGGATTGGGAAATCCCTAGACATTACATCGCATGACGTCCCGCCTCCAATCACCCGCCCTCCCCCCACATGCCCACGATTGGTTCATCCTTGTGGCACATGGTCTCCCAGTGGCCAATTGGAAACCTAAGAGTCCTAACCAATTGGTTACCCAATTGCCAAGACTCACCTGGTGAAGGAGCTACGCTTCGGAAGCTAGTGATTCCAAATAAACCTACTGGGCTTTAACCTGGTGTGGTAAGACTTCTTACTGTGCCCACCACAGACCAGCGCCGGCATCTCCATATCTTTGCCAAAACTGTCAATGAAGCATTTCCTCACTGTGACCATTTTACAACTAATAAATGGAAATGTTCACATCCTGTTCCATTGCTTCTATGATTCTTCCGCCGGATGTCTTGTTTTGTTGGGGGATGCATCCTGGAAAATATATCTGCAATTCCAGGAGTCGCCAGCGCAACCCAGGAGTTTCAGTCATTCATTTTTGGGATTGAAAAAGGAGCAGTATCAGAAGGAATAAGTAAACAGTGATTCAGATAAATTGCGCACTGAAGCAAAGCAACTTGTTGAGTGAGGATGGAATTTAAGGTTGAGGAACTGGGAGTGAGGAGGGAAGATGAGCATGCAGTGTTATAATAACTTACAGGGATAGGACTTTGCATCAAAACAGCAAAGAAGGATTTGGTTAAAAGGGCGTTCACCCTCAGCACTCACTGGGGTCTGATTCCAAACACCATTAGCTCCTACTGTGGAATAGAGCCCCAACACCTGCAGCAACGACTGGAACTGAACCCCAACACCGTCAGCACTCACTGAGGAACTGTACCCTAAAACTCTCAGCACCTAATGTGGGACTGTACCCCAAAACCTCCAGCACCTCCTGTGGGACTGTACCCCAACACCGTCAGCACCTCCTGTGGGTCTGTACCCCAACACCGTCAGCACCTCCTGTGGGACTGTACCACAACACACTCAGCACCTCCTGTGAGACTGTACCCCAACACCATCAGCACCTCCTCTGAGACCGTACCCCAAAACCATCAGCAACTACTTTGGAACTGAGCCCCAACACGATCAGCACCTACTGTGGGACTGTACTCCAACACCCTCAACGCCTACTGTTGGACTGTACCACAATACCCTCAGCTCCTACTGTGGGACTGAACCACAACATATTCAGCACTTACTGTGGGTCTGTACCACAACACCCCCAAGACCTGTTGTGCGTCTAAACCTCGCTTCCTCAGCAGCTACTATGGGACTGCACCCCAACACCCTCAGCACCTTTTGTGGGACTGAACCCCAACTCCCTCAGCATCTACTGTGCGACTGTACCCCAACACCCTCAGCACCCAATGTGGGACTGAACCCCAATTTCCTGAAACTCACTGTAGGGCTGCAACCCAACACACTCAGCATCTAATGTGGGACTTAACCCCAACACCCTCATCACCTACTGTGGGCTTGTACCCCAACAACATTAGCACCTACTGTAGGTCTGTACTCCAGCACACTCAGCATCTACTGCGGGAATGAACCCCAGCACCATAGGAACCGAATGTGGGACTGACCCACAATACCCTCAGCACCGACTGTGGGACTATACCCCAACAGCCTGAGCACCTTCTGTGGGGCTGAACCCAACATAATCAGGACCCACTGAGTGACTGTACCCCAGCACTCTGAGCAACTACTGTGGGGCTGAACCGCCACACCATCAGCATCTTCTGTGGGACTGAACTCCGGAACACCCTCAGCATCTACTGTGGGACTGTACCCCAACACCATCTGTGGGACTGTACCCCAACACCATCTGTGGGACTGTACCCCAACACCATCTGTGGGACTGTACCCCAACACCCTCAGTGGCTACTGTGAGAATGTACCCTAACACCCTCAGCAGTTACTGTGGGATTGAATTCCAGCTCCCTTGGCACTCACTGTAGGACTGTACCCCAACATCCTCAGCACTCTGTGTGATGAACCCCAACATCCTCAGCACCTACTGAGAGTGCGACGAACCCCAACAACCTCAGCATGGAACCTACTATGGAACTGAGCACCAACTCCGTCGGAGCCTACTATGGGACTGTACCCCAAAACCCTCAGCACTCACTGTGGGATTGAACCACAACACTCTCAGCACTAATTGTGGACTCGACCCCAGTGTTCTCAACAACTATTGTGGGACTGTACCCCAAAACATTCAGCGCCTACTGTTGAACTGAACCCCAACACATGGAGCACCTACTGTGGGCTGCACCGCAACACCCTACGCTCATACTGTGGGACTGTACCCAACACGCTCATCACTGACTCTGGGATTGTTCCCCAACACACTCAGTACCTCCAATGAGACTGTACTTACTGTGGGACTGTACCCCAACACATGCCGAAGCATCTCTGGGACTGCACCCCAACTCCCTCAGCATTCACTGTGGGATCGAACCCCAATTCCTTCAGCACTCATCGTGGAACTGAACTCCATCAGCTACAACATCTACTGTGGGACTGTACCCTAACAGTCTCAGCACTTACTGAGGGACTGCACCCGAAAACACACAGCACCGCTGTGGGACTGTACCCCAACATCCTCAGCACATACTGACTGCACCTCAAGACTATCTGCTCCTACTTTGGGACTATACCTCAACACTCTCAGAACCTTCTGTGGGACTGAACCCCAACACCTTCCGCCCTCACTGTCGGCCTTACCCCCCCAAAAATCTCAGCTCCTAACGTGGGACTATACCTCAACACTCTCAGCACCTATTGTGGGAATGAACCCCAACAACATTCACACCGAACGTGGGACTGGGCCCCAACACCCTCATCACTGTCTATTTGACTGAATCCCAACACCTGAGCACCTACTGTGGGTTTGTACCCCAACACCCTCCGCACTCACTCTGCGACTGTACCCCAACACCCTCCGCATTCTCTGTGGGACTGTACCCCAACACCCTCCGCACTCACTGTGTGACTGTACCCCAACACCCTTCGCATTCTCTGTGGGATGGTACCCCAACACCCTCCGCACTCACTGTGCGACTGTACCCCAACACCCTTCGCATTCTCTGTGGGATGGTACCCCAACACCCTCCGCACTCACTGTGCGACTGTACCCCAACACCCTTCGCATTCTCTGTGGGACTGTACCCCAACACCCTCCGCACTCTCTGTGGGACTGAACGGTAGCTCCCTCAAAACACATTATGGTACAGAACGCCAACACCTTCAACAACCACTATGGGACTGAACCCTAAAACCAGGAACACCTACTGTGGGTCTGTACCCCAACACCCGGAGCACCTACTGTGGGTCTGTACCCCAACACCTGGAGCACCTACTGTGGGTCTGTACCCCAACACCCGGAGCACCTACTGTGGGTCTGTACCCCAACACCCGGAGCACCTACTGTGGGTCTGTACCCCAACACCCGGAGCACCTACTGTGGGTCTGTACCCCAACACCCGGAGCACCTACTGTGGGTCTGTGCCCCAACACCTGGAGCACCTACTGTGGGTCTGTACCCCAACACCCGGAGCACCTACTGTGGGTCTGCACCCCAACACACGGAGCACCTACTGTGGGTCTGTACCCCAACACCCGGAGCACCTACTGTGGGTCTGTACCCCAACACCCTCAGCACCTACTGTGGGACTGAACTGCTACACCCTCAGCACCTACAGTGGGTCTGTACCCCTGCACCCTCAGCACCTACTGTGGGTCTGTACCCCAACACCCTCAGAACCTACTGTGGGAGTGTACCCCAACACCCTGAGCACCTACTGTGAGTCTGTACCCCAACACCCGGAGCACCTTCTGTGGGACTGTACCCCAACACCCTCAGCACCTACTGTGGGTCTGTACCCCAACACCCGGAGCACCTACTGTGGGTCTGTACCCCAACACCCTCAGCACCTACTGTGGGTCTGTACCCCAACACCCGGAGCACCTACTGTGGGTCTGTACCCCAACACCCGGAGCACCTACTGTGGGCCTGTACCCCAACACCCTCAGAATCTACGGAGGGTCTGTACCCCAACACCCGGAGCACCTGCTGTGGGCCTGTACCCCAACACCCTCAGAATCTACGGAGGGTCTGTACCCCAACACCCTCAGCACCTACTGTGGGTCTGTACCCCAACACCCGGAGCACCTACTGTGGGACTGTACCCCAACACCCAGAGCACCTACTGTGGGTCTGTACCCCAACACTCTCAGCATGACTGTGGGACTGTACCCCAACACCCGGAGCACCTACTGTGGGACTGAACCACCATTCCTTCAGCACTTACTGTGGGACTGTATCCCAACACCTTCAGCACCAACTGTACGTCTGTATCCCAACATCATTAGCACTTCCTGTAAGGCTGTACTCCAGCACGCTCAGCATCTGCTTGGGAATGTATTCCAAAATCATCAAAACCTATTGTAGGAATGAACCCCAACAGCCTCCAGATTCACTGTGGGCCTGAACCCCAACAGCCTCCAGATTCACTGTGGGCCTGAACCCCAACAGCCTCTGCATTCACTGTGGGCCTGAACCCCAACAGCCTCTGCATTCACTGTGGGCCTGAACCCCAACAGCCTCCAGATTCACTGTGGGCCTGAACCCCAACAGCCTCTGCATTCACTGTGGGCCTGAACCCCAACTGCCTCTGCATTCACTGTGGGCCTGAACCCCAACAGCCTCTGCATTCACTGAGGGCCTGAACCCCAAGACTCTCAGCACCTACTATGGGACTTTACCCCAACACATTCAGCAGCTACTGTGAGACAGTATCCCAACACCCTCAGCACCTACTGAGGGACTGAACCACAATTCCCTCAGCACTCACTGTGAGACTGAAACAAAACTCTCTTAGCAATCACTGTGGGACTCTGAGCAACTATTGTGGGACTGCACCCCAACACCCTCAGCACCCACTGAGGGACCGAACCCCAATTCCCTCAGCCCTCACTGTGAGACTGAAACAAAACTCTCTTAGCAATCACTGTCGGACTCTGAGCAACTATTGTGGGACTGTACCCCAACACCCTCAGCACCTACTGTGCGACTAAACTGCTACACCCTCAGCACCTACTGTGGGACTGAACTGCTACACCCTCAGCACCTACTGTGGGTCTGTACCCCAACACCCGGAGCACCTACTGTGGGTCTGTACCCCAACACCCTCAGCACCTACTGTGGGAGTGTACCCCAACACCCGGAGCACCTACTGTGGGTCTGTACCCCAACACCCGGAGCACCTACTGTGGGTCTGTACCCCAACACCCGGAGCACCTACTGTGGGTCTGTACCCCAACACCCGGAGCACCTACTGTGGGTCTGTACCCCAACACCCGGAGCACATACTGTGGGTCTGTACCCCAACACCCTCAGCACCTACTGTGCGACTAAACTGCTACACCCTCAGCACCTACTGTGCGACTGTACCCCAACACCCTCAGCACCTACTGTGGGACTGAACTGCTACACCCTCAGCACCTACTGTGGGACTGTACCCCAACGCCCTCAGCACCTACTGTGGGACTGAATCCCATACAACCTCAAGATGTACTGTGAGGCTGTACCCCAATTTCTCAGCCTCTAATGTGGGACTGTACCCCAACACCCTGAGCACATTCTGTGGGACTGAACCCCCAAAACTCTGAGCACTTTCTGTGGGACTGAACCCCGAAAACCCTGAGCACTTTCTGTGGGACTGAACCCCAAAACCCTGAGAACTTTCTGTGGGACTGAACCCCCAAAACCCTGAGCACTTTCTGTGGGACTGAACCCCAAAACCCTGAGCACTTTCTGTGGGACTGAACCCCAAAACCCTGAGCACCTACTGTGGGACCGTACCCCAACACCCTTCGCACCTACTGTGGGACTGTACCCCAACACCCTCCGCACCGACTGTGGGACCGTACAGCCTCACCCTCAACATCTTCAATAGGACTGAATCATAGCCCCGCGGCACTAACGGTGGGAATGAAACCCAACAACCTCAGCCTCCACTCTGGACTGAACCCCAACACGCTTAGAACCTACTCTCAGACTAAACCCCAACACATGGAACACCAACCGTGCGCTGCACCCCAACACCCTCAGCTCATACTGGGAGATTGTACTCCAACACCCTCATCTCTGACTGTGTACGTTCAATGGGACTGTACTTACTGTGTGACCATAGTGTGACTGCACACGCAGAAGCTTCTCTGGGACTGTACCACAACACCCTCCGTACCGACTGAGGGACTTTACCCTAAAACTTTCAGCACCTATTGTGCGACTGTACCCCAACACCCTCAGCACCAACTGTGGGACTGACCCCCAACACGCTCAGTACCTACAGTGGGACTGAACCCCAACACCCACAGCAGCTGTTGTTGGATTGTACCCCAACACCTTCACCACCTGTTGTTAGATTGTACCCCAACAACTTCAGCACTTGTTGTTAGATTGTACCCCAACACCTTCAGCACCTGTTGTTAGATTGTCCCCCAACAACTTCAGCACTTGTTGTTAGATTGTACCCCAACACCTTTAGCACTTGTTGTTAGATTGTACCCCAACACCTTCAGCACCTGTTGGACAAAACCCCAACATATGGAGCACCTACTCTCGGCTGCAGCCCAACACCTAGAGCTCATACTGTGGGACTGTACTCCAACACCCTCATCTCTGACTGTGGGACTCAATAACTCCGAAGAGACTGTACTTACTGTGCGACTATAGCCCCACACACGCAGAAGCTTCTCTGGGACTGTACCCAACATCCTCAGCTCTCACCGTGGGACTGTCCCCCAACTCCCTCAGCACCCACTGTGGATCTGAATTCTATCAGCCTCAGCATCTACTGTGGGTCTGTACCCCAACACCCTCAGTATCTACGGAGAGACTGTAGCCCTGCCCCTCAGCATCTACTGTGGGACTGTACCCCAACACCCTCAGCATCTAATGTGGGACTGTACCCCAACACCTTCAGCACCTACTGTGGGACTGTACCCCTGCACCCTCAGCACCTACTGTGGGACTGTACCCCAACACCCTCAGCATCTACTGTGGGACTGTACCCCTGCACCCTCAGCACCTACTGTGGGACTGTACCCCAACACACTCAGCCACTACTGTGCGACTGTACCCCTGCACCCTCAGTATCTACAGAGGGACTGTACCCCTGCACCCTCAGCATCTACTGTGGGACTGTACCCCAATACCCTCAGAGCCTACTGTGGGACTGTACCCCAACACCCTCAGCACCTACTGTGGGACTGTACCCCAACACCCTCAGCACCTACTGTGGGACTGTACCCCAATACCCTCAGAGCCTACTGTGGGACTGTACCCCAACACCCTCAGCACCTACTGTGGGACTGAACCCCAATACCCTCAGCACCTACTGTGGGACTGTACCCCAACACCCTCAGCACCTACTGTGGGACTGTATCCCTGCACCCTCAGCGCCTACTGTGGGACTGTACCCTTGCACCCGCAGCACCTACTGTGGGACTGTAGCCCAACACCCTCAGCATCTACTGTGAGACTGAACTGCTACACCCTCAGCACCTACTGTGGGTCTGTACCCCAACACCCTCAGCATCTACTGTGAGACTGAACTGCTACACCCTCAGCACCTACTGTGGGACTGTAGCCCAACACCCTCAGCATCTACTGTGAGACTGAACTGCTACACCCTCAGCACCTACTGTGGGTCTGTACCCCAACACCCTCAGCACCTACTGTGGGACTGAACTGCTACACCCTCAGCACCTACTGTGGGACTGAACTGCTACACCCTCAGCACCTACTGTGGGACTGAACTGCTACACCCTCAGCACCTACTGTGGGACTGTACCCCAACACCCTCAGCACCTACTGTGGGTCTGAACTGCTACACCCTCAGCACCTACTGTGGACTGAACCTCAACACCCTTGACAGTTACTGTGTGACTGAATCCCATACAACCTCAAAATATACTGTGAGGCTGTACCCCAATTTTCTCAGCCTCTAATGTGGGACTGTACCCCAACACCCTGAGACCCTTCTGTGGGACTGAACCCCAACACCCTGAGCACTTTCTGTGGGACTGAACCCCAACACCCTTCTCACCTACTGTGGGACTGAACCCCAACACCCTCAGCACCTACTGTGGGACTGAACCCCAACACCCTTATCACCTACTGTGGGACTGTACCCCAACACCCTCAGCACCTACTGTGGGACTGAACCCCAACACCCTTATCACCTACTGTGGGACTGTACCCCAACACCCTCAGCACCTACTGTGGGACTGTACCCCAACACCCTCAGCACCTACTGTGGGACTGTACCCCAACACCCTCAGCACCTACTGTGGGACTGTACCCCAACACCCTCAGCACCTACTGTGGGACTGAACCCCAACACCCTTATCACCTACTGTGGGACTGTACCCCAACACCCTCAGCACCTACTGTGGGACTGTACCCCAACACCCTCAGCACCTACTGTGGGACCGTACCCCAACACCCTTCGCACCTACTGTGGGACTGTACCCCAACACCCTCAGCACCTACTGTGGGACTGTACAGCATCACCCTCAACATCTTCAATAGGACTGAATCTTAGCCCCGCAGCACTAACGGTGGGAATGAAACCCAACAACCTCAGCCTCCACTCTGGACTGAACCCCAACACGCTTAGAACCTACTCTCAGACTAAACCCCAACACATGGAACACCTACTGTGGGACTGCACCACAACACGCTCGATACCTACTGAGAGACTGCATCCCAACATGCTCAACACCTACTGTGAGACTGCACCCCAACATACTCAACACCTACTGTGAGACTGCACCCCAACATACTCAACACCTACTGTGAGACTGCACCCCAACATACTCAACACCTACTGTGAGACTGCACCCCAACATGCTCAACACCTACTGTGGGACTGCACCCCAACACGCTCAACACCTACTGTGGGACTGCACCCCAACATGCTCAACACCTACTGTGAGACTGCACCCCAGCATGCTCAACACCTACTGAGGGACTGCACCCCAACACGCTCAATACCTACTGTGAGACTGCACCCCAACATGCTCAACACCTACTGTGGGACTGCACCCCAACACGCTCAACACCTACTGTGGGACTGCACCCCAACACACTCAACACCTACTGTGAGACTGCACCCCAACATGCTCAACACCTACTGTGGGACTGCACCCCAACATGCTCAACACCTACTGTGAGACTGCACCCCAGCATGCTCAACACCTACTGAGGGACTGCACCCCAACACGCTCAACACCTACTGTGGGACTGCACCCCAACATGCTCAACACCTACTGTGAGACTGCACCCCAGCATGCTCAACACCTACTGTGGGACTGCACCCCAACATGCTCAACACCTACTGTGAGACTGCACCCCAGCATGCTCAACACCTACTGTGAGACTGCACCCCAACATGCTCAACCCCTACTGTGAGACTGCACCCCAACATGCTCAACACCTTCTGTGAGACTGCACCCCAAAAAGCTCGATATCTACTATGAGACTGCACCCCAACATGCTCAACACCTACTGTGAGACTGCACCCCAAAGAGCTCGACATCTACTATGAGACTGCACCCCAACATGCTCAACACCTACTGTGGGACTGCACCCCAACACGCTCAATACCTACTGAGAGACTGCATCCCAACATGCTCAACACCTACTGTGAGACTGCACCCCAACACGCTCAATACCTACTGTGAGACTGCACCCCAGCATGCTCAACACCTACTGTGGGACTGCACCCCAACATGCTCAACACCTACTGTGAGACTGCACCCCAACATGCTCAACACCTTCTGTGAGACTGCACCCCAAAAAGCTCGACATCTACTATGAGACTGCACCCCAACATGCTCAACACCTACTGTGAGACTGCACCCCAATACCCTCAGCACCTACTGTGGGACTGTACCCCAACACCCTCAGCACCTACTGTGGGACTGTACCCCAACACCCTCAGCACCTACTGTGGGACTGTACCCCAACACCCTCAGCACCTACTGTGGGACTGTACCCCTGCACCCTCAGCACCTACTGTGGGACTGTACCCCAAAACCCTGAGCACCTACTGTGGGACCGTACCCCAACACCCTTCGCACCTACTGTGGGACTGTACCCCAACACCCTCCGCACCGACTGTGGGACCGTACAGCCTCACCCTCAACATCTTCAATAGGACTGAATCATAGCCCCGCGGCACTAACGGTGGGAATGAAACCCAACAACCTCAGCCTCCACTCTGGACTGAACCCCAACACGCTTAGAACCTACTCTCAGACTAAACCCCAACACATGGAACACCAACCGTGCGCTGCACCCCAACACCCTCAGCTCATACTGGGAGATTGTACTCCAACACCCTCATCTCTGACTGTGTACGTTCAATGGGACTGTACTTACTGTGTGACCATAGTGTGACTGCACACGCAGAAGCTTCTCTGGGACTGTACCACAACACCCTCCGTACCGACTGAGGGACTTTACCCTAAAACTTTCAGCACCTATTGTGCGACTGTACCCCAACACCCTCAGCACCAACTGTGGGACTGACCCCCAACACGCTCAGTACCTACAGTGGGACTGAACCCCAACACCCACAGCAGCTGTTGTTGGATTGTACCCCAACACCTTCACCACCTGTTGTTAGATTGTACCCCAACAACTTCAGCACTTGTTGTTAGATTGTACCCCAACACCTTCAGCACCTGTTGTTAGATTGTCCCCCAACAACTTCAGCACTTGTTGTTAGATTGTACCCCAACACCTTTAGCACTTGTTGTTAGATTGTACCCCAACACCTTCAGCACCTGTTGGACAAAACCCCAACATATGGAGCACCTACTCTCGGCTGCAGCCCAACACCTAGAGCTCATACTGTGGGACTGTACTCCAACACCCTCATCTCTGACTGTGGGACTCAATAACTCCGAAGAGACTGTACTTACTGTGCGACTATAGCCCCACACACGCAGAAGCTTCTCTGGGACTGTACCCAACATCCTCAGCTCTCACCGTGGGACTGTCCCCCAACTCCCTCAGCACCCACTGTGGATCTGAATTCTATCAGCCTCAGCATCTACTGTGGGTCTGTACCCCAACACCCTCAGTATCTACGGAGAGACTGTAGCCCTGCCCCTCAGCATCTACTGTGGGACTGTACCCCAACACCCTCAGCATCTAATGTGGGACTGTACCCCAACACCTTCAGCACCTACTGTGGGACTGTACCCCTGCACCCTCAGCACCTACTGTGGGACTGTACCCCAACACCCTCAGCATCTACTGTGGGACTGTACCCCTGCACCCTCAGCACCTACTGTGGGACTGTACCCCAACACACTCAGCCACTACTGTGCGACTGTACCCCTGCACCCTCAGTATCTACAGAGGGACTGTACCCCTGCACCCTCAGCATCTACTGTGGGACTGTACCCCAATACCCTCAGAGCCTACTGTGGGACTGTACCCCAACACCCTCAGCACCTACTGTGGGACTGTACCCCAACACCCTCAGCACCTACTGTGGGACTGTACCCCAATACCCTCAGAGCCTACTGTGGGACTGTACCCCAACACCCTCAGCACCTACTGTGGGACTGAACCCCAATACCCTCAGCACCTACTGTGGGACTGTACCCCAACACCCTCAGCACCTACTGTGGGACTGTATCCCTGCACCCTCAGCGCCTACTGTGGGACTGTACCCTTGTACCCGCAGCACCTACTGTGGGACTGTAGCCCAACACCCTCAGCATCTACTGTGAGACTGAACTGCTACACCCTCAGCACCTACTGTGGGTCTGTACCCCAACACCCTCAGCATCTACTGTGAGACTGAACTGCTACACCCTCAGCACCTACTGTGGGACTGTAGCCCAACACCCTCAGCATCTACTGTGAGACTGAACTGCTACACCCTCAGCACCTACTGTGGGTCTGTACCCCAACACCCTCAGCACCTACTGTGGGACTGAACTGCTACACCCTCAGCACCTACTGTGGGACTGAACTGCTACACCCTCAGCACCTACTGTGGGACTGAACTGCTACACCCTCAGCACCTACTGTGGGACTGTACCCCAACACCCTCAGCACCTACTGTGGGTCTGAACTGCTACACCCTCAGCACCTACTGTGGACTGAACCTCAACACCCTTGACAGTTACTGTGTGACTGAATCCCATACAACCTCAAAATATACTGTGAGGCTGTACCCCAATTTTCTCAGCCTCTAATGTGGGACTGTACCCCAACACCCTGAGACCCTTCTGTGGGACTGAACCCCAACACCCTGAGCACTTTCTGTGGGACTGAACCCCAACACCCTTCTCACCTACTGTGGGACTGAACCCCAACACCCTTATCACCTACTGTGGGACTGTACCCCAACACCCTCAGCACCTACTGTGGGACTGAACCCCAACACCCTTATCACCTACTGTGGGACTGTACCCCAACACCCTCAGCACCTACTGTGGGACTGTACCCCAACACCCTCAGCACCTACTGTGGGACTGTACCCCAACACCCTCAGCACCTACTGTGGGACTGTACCCCAACACCCTCAGCACCTACTGTGGGACTGAACCCCAACACCCTTATCACCTACTGTGGGACTGTACCCCAACACCCTCAGCACCTACTGTGGGACTGTACCCCAACACCCTCAGCACCTACTGTGGGACCGTACCCCAACACCCTTCGCACCTACTGTGGGACTGTACCCCAACACCCTCAGCACCTACTGTGGGACCGTACAGCATCACCCTCAACATCTTCAATAGGACTGAATCTTAGCCCCGCAGCACTAACGGTGGGAATGAAACCCAACAACCTCAGCCTCCACTCTGGACTGAACCCCAACACGCTTAGAACCTACTCTCAGACTAAACCCCAACACATGGAACACCTACTGTGGGACTGCACCACAACACGCTCGATACCTACTGAGAGACTGCATCCCAACATGCTCAACACCTACTGTGAGACTGCACCCCAACATACTCAACACCTACTGTGAGACTGCACCCCAACATACTCAACACCAACTGTGGGACTGCACCCCAACATACTCAACACCTACTGTGAGACTGCACCCCAACATACTCAACACCTACTGTGGGACTGCACCCCAACATGCTCAACACCTACTGTGAGACTGCACCCCAGCATGCTCAACACCTACTGAGGGACTGCACCCCAACACGCTCAATACCTACTGTGAGACTGCACCCCAACATGCTCAACACCTACTGAGGGACTGCACCCCAACACGCTCAACACCTACTGTGGGACTGCACCCCAACACGCTCAACACCTACTGTGGGACTGCACCCCAACATGCTCAACACCTACTGAGGGACTGCACCCCAACACGCTCAACACCTACTGTGGGACTGCACCCCAACATGCTCAACACCTACTGTGAGACTGCACCCCAGCATGCTCAACACCTACTGTGGGACTGCACCCCAACATGCTCAACACCTACTGTGAGACTGCACCCCAGCATGCTCAACACCTACTGTGAGACTGCACCCCAACATGCTCAACCCCTACTGTGAGACTGCACCCCAACATGCTCAACACCTTCTGTGAGACTGCACCCCAAAAAGCTCGATATCTACTATGAGACTGCACCCCAACATGCTCAACACCTACTGTGAGACTGCACCCCAAAGAGCTCGACATCTACTATGAGACTGCACCCCAACATGCTCAACACCTACTGTGGGACTGCACCCCAACACGCTCAATACCTACTGAGAGACTGCATCCCAACATGCTCAACACCTACTGTGAGACTGCACCCCAACACGCTCAATACCTACTGTGAGACTGCACCCCAGCATGCTCAACACCTACTGTGGGACTGCACCCCAACATGCTCAACACCTACTGTGAGACTGCACCCCAACATGCTCAACACCTTCTGTGAGACTGCACCCCAAAAAGCTCGACATCTACTATGAGACTGCACCCCAACATGCTCAACACCTACTGTGAGACTGCACCCCAAAGAGCTCGACATCTACTATGAGACTGCACCCCAACATGCTCAACACCTACTGTGGGACTGCACCCCAACACGCTCAATACCTACTGAGAGACTGCATCCCAACATGCTCAACACCTACTGTGAGACTGCACCCCAACACGCTCAACACCTACTGTGAGACTGCACCCCAACACGCCCAACACCTACTGTGGGACTGCACCCCAACATGCTCAACACCTATTGTGAGACTGCACCCCAACACGCTCAATACCTACTGTGAGACTGCACCCCAACATGCTCAACACCTACTGTGAGTCTGTACCCCAACACGCTCAACACCTACTGTGAAACTGCACCCCAACACGCTCAATACCTACTGTGGGACTGCACCCCAAAAAGCTCGACATCTACTATGAGACTGCACCCCAACATGCTCAACACCTACTGTGGGACTGCATCCCAACACACTCAACACCTACTGTGGGACTGCAGACTGCACCCCAACATGCTCAATACGTAATGTGGGACTGCACCCCAACACCGACTGTGGAACTGCACTCCAACACTCTCAATACCTACTGTGGGACTGAACACCCGAACCCTCAACACCTACTCTGGACTTAACCTCAACATTTTCAGTAGGTACTGTGGGACTGTATCCCAAGACCATCGGCTCCGACTGTGGGAATGTACCCAATACTCTCAGCACCAATTGTGTGACTGTATCGAAACACCTTCAGTACTCACTGTTGACCTGACCCCCAAACCTCTCAGTTGCTGCTGTGGGACTGACCACCAAACCTCTCTCCACCTTCTGAGGGAATGAACCCCAACAACATCAGCACGTACTGTGGGATTGTCCCCCAAATACCCTCAGCAACTACTGTGGGATTGGACGTCAACTCCTGCAGCACTAGCTATGGGACTGAATCCCAACAACCTCAGCCTCCACTCAGGGACTGAACCTCAACATGCTCAGTACCTACTGCGGTACTGAACCCCAACGCCCACAGCAGCTATTGTGGACTGTTCCCTAACACCTTCAGCACCTACTGTCGGACTAAACCCCATGCATGGAGCACCTAATGTGGGATGCACTCCAGCACCTTGACCTCCTACTGTGGGTCTGTTCTCCAGCACCTTCATCACTGACTCAGGGACTCCGTACCTCCAACGGGACTATACTTACTGTGGGACTGTAGTCCCCACACACGTAGAAGCTTCTCTGGGACTGTACCTCAACACCCTCAGCTCTCTCCTCGGGACAGAACCCCAAATCCCTCAGCACCTACTGTGGAACTGAATGCCACCAACCTCAACATCTTCTGTGGGACTGTACCCCAACACCCTCAGCTTCTGGAGAGGGACAGTACCCTAAAACACTCAGCCCCGGCTGTGGGAGTAATCCCCAACACCCTCAGCACCTATTGTGGGCCTGAACCCCAACACCCACAGTACCTACTGTGGGCCTGAACCCCAACACCCACAGTACCTACTGTGGGCCTGAACCCCAACACCCACAGTACCTACTGTGGGACTGAACCCCAACACCCACAGTACCTACTGTGGGCCTGAACCCCAACACCCACAGTACCTACTGTGGGACTGTACCCCAACACCCACAGTACCTACTGTGGGCCTGAACCCCAACACCCACAGTACCTATCGTGGGCCTGAACCCCAACACCCACAGTACCTACTGTGGGCCTGAACCCCAACACCCACAGTACCTACTGTGGGCCTGAACCCCAACACCCACAGTACCTACTGTGGGACTGTACCCCAACACCCACAGTACCTACTGTGGGACTGTACCCCAGCTCCTTCGACGCCTACTGTCGGACTGCTCTGTAGCACCCTCAGCACCTCATGTGCGATTGTACCCCAACACCCTCAGCACTTACTGTGGGACTGAACACCTGAAGCTGCATTCTCCACAGCCCTGTGCCAAATCGTGTTTGTCGCTGGGGCGGACAATCCAATTTCATGCTGAAATCGGGCCCGGCGCCGGTTCGGTGATTTACCGGGGTCTGTGAATCGGCGTGATCGCGGAGTACTCTGTGCGGCTGGGGGCCCATTGACAGAGGCCCAGCCTAGCGAATCCTCCGCTCCCCACCGGCCGAGTTCCCGACGGCGTTGAACTAACCTGTCATTGCCGGTCAGGATGCTCGCGTGGCGGCTGCGGACTCAGTCTGCGGCCGCCCTGGTGGGAGGCAGGGGGATCAGACACCGGGGAGGTCCAGTTGTTATGCGTGGCTTCGCGGTCCGCGTCCGCATAGGCGTACGGTGGGGTCGCTGGAGGCCACCGCCGTGCGCATGTGTGGACTCAAAACTGGAAGTGCGGGTGCCCGTTCCCACAGCCAAAGCTGCGTGAACTACTCTGGGTCCCTGCTCACCCCCTGCAGGTCATTGATTCGGCTCCACTTTTTCCCAGGAACCTTCAGAGTAAAAGGGCAGCATTTTTATACCGGCGTGGGGACATGGTCTCATTTTGTGAGAATCCAGCTCCTGAACCTTCAACGTCTACTGTGGACATTTTAAAATATAAATTTAGAGTACCCAATTTTTTTCCCCAATTAAGGGCAATTTAGTGTGGCCAATTCACCTCCCCTGTACACCTTTGGGTTGTGGGGGTGAGACCCATGCAGACAAGGGGAGAATGTGCAAACTCCACATGAACAGTGACCACCTATGATGGACTTTATCTCAATATCTTCAGCACCTACTGTGGTATTGTACCCCAACACCCTCTGCACCTGCTGTGCAACTGTACCGTAATACCATCAGCCCCCACTGTTGGACTGTACCGCAACACCCTCCGCACCTACTGTGGGAATGTACTCCAGCACCCTCATCACCGTCTGTGGGACTCCACACCAATACACTCCGATGGGACTATAGCCAACACTATCAACACTTACTGTGCGACTGAACCCCAATACCCTCATCATTGACTGTGGGACTGTACCCAATACTCTCAGCACCAACTGTTGGACTGTACCCCAGTAACCTCAGCACCTACCAATACCTTTCGCACCTAATGTGGGACTGAACCCCAACATCCTCAGCATCTACTGTGGGATAGTACCCCAATACTCTCAGAACCAACAGTGGGACTGTACCCCAATACCCTCAGCTACTGTGGGACGGTACCCCAATACCCTCAGAACCTACTGTGGGACGATACCCCAATACCCTCAGCTACTGTGGGACTGTACCCCAATACCCATAGAACCTAATGTGGGACTGAACCCCAACACCCTCAGCATCTACTGTGGGATAGTACCCCAATACTCTCAGAACTTACTGTGGGACGGTACCCCAATACCCTCAGCTACTGTGGGACTGTACCCCAATACCCATAGCACCTAATGTGGGACTAAACCCCAATACTCTCAGCACCTACTGTGGGACTGTACCCCAATACTCTCAGCACCTACTGTGGGACTGTACCCCAACCACCCTCAGCATCTACTGTGGGACTGTACCCCAACACCCTCAGCACCTACTGTTGGAATGAACCCCAACACCCTCAGCACCTACTGTTGGAATGAACCCCAATACCCTCAGCACCGACTGTGGGACTGTACCCCAACACCCTCAGCACCTACTCTTGGAATGAACCCCAATACCCTCAGCACCTACTATGGGACTGTACCCCAGTACCCTCAGCACCTACTGTGGGACTGTACCCCAATACGCTCACACCTACTGTTGGAATGAACCCTAACACCCTCAGCACCTACTATGGGACTGTGCCCCAGTACCCTCAGCACCTACTGTGGGACTGTACCCCAATACTCTCAGCACCTACTGTTGGAATGAACCCCAATACCCTCATCACTGACTGTGGGACTGTACCCCAATACTCTCAGCACCTACTGTTGGACTGTACAGCAACACACTCAGTACCTCCTATGGGATGGTACCCAACACTCTGAGCGCCTATTGTGGGACTGTACCCCAACACCATGAGCACCTACTGTGGGACTGTACCCCAGTACCCTCAGCACCTACTGTGGGACTGTACCCCAGTACCCTCAGCACCTTCTGTGGGACTGTACTCCAACACCCTCATCTCTGACTGTGGGACTCAGTACCTCCGATGGGACTGTACTTACTGTGCGACTATAACACCACACACGCAGAAGCTTCTCTGGGACTGTACCCAACACCCTCAGCTCTCACCGTGGGACTGTACCCCAACTCCCTCAGCACCCACTGTGGATCTGAATTCCATCAGACTCAGCCCCTACTGTGGGACTGTACCCCAACACCCTCAGCACCTACAAAGGGACTGTACCCCAACACCCTCAGCATCTACTGTGGGACTGTACCCCAGCACCCTCAGCACCTACTGTGGGACTGTACCCCAGCACCCTCAGCACCTACTGTGGAACTGTACCCCAACACCCTCGGCACCTATGGTGGAACTGTACCCCAACACGATTAGCACCTAGAGAGGGACTGTACCCCAACACCCTCAGCACCTACTGTGGGACTGTACCCCAATACTTTCTGCACCTAACATAGGTCTGTACCCCAATATATTCAGCACCTATTTGGGGCTGAACGCGAGCTCCTGCAGCATCTACTATGGGACTGTACCCCAACAACCACAGTACCTACTGTGGGCCTGAACCCCAACACCCACAGTACCTACTGTGCGCCTGAACCCGAACACCCACAGTACCTACTGTGGGCCTTGACCCCAACACCCACAGTACCTACTGTGGGACTGAACCCCAACACCCACAGTACCCACTGTGGGACTAAACCTCAACTCCCACAGTACCTACTGTGGGCCTGACCCCCAACACCCACAGTACCTACTGTGGGCCTGAACCCTAACACCCACAGTACCTACTGTGGGCTTGAACCCCAACACCCACTGTACCTACTTTGGGCCTGAACCCCAACACCCACAGTACCTACTGTGGGACTAAACCTCAACACCCACAGTACCTACTGTGGGCCTGAACCCCAACACTCACTGTACCTACTGTGGGCCTGAACCCCAGCACCCTGAGCACCTACTGTGGGCCTGAACCCCAACACCCACAGTACCTACTGTGGGCCTGAACCCCAACACCCTGAGCACCTACTGTGGGCCTGAACCCCAACACCCACAGTACCTACTGTGGGAATAAACCTCAACTCCCACAGTACCTACTGTGGGCCTGAACCCCAACACCCACTGTACCTACTGTGGGCCTGAACCCCAACACCCACAGTACCTACTGTGGGCCTGAACCCCAACACCCACAGTACCTATCGTGGGCCTGAACCCCAACACCCACAGTACCTACTGTGGGCCTGAACCCCAACACCCTCAGTACCTACTGTGGGCCTGAACCCCAACACCCACAGTACCTACTGTGGGCCTGAACCCCAACACCCATAGTATCTACTGTGGGCCTGAACCCCAACACCCACAGTACCTACTGTGGGCCTGAACCCCAACACCCACAGCACCTACTGTGGGCCTGAACCCCAACACCCACAGTACCTACTGTGGGCCTGAACCCCAACACCCACAGTACCTACTGTGGGACTAAATCCCAACACCCACAGTACCTACTGTGGGCCTGAACCCCAACACCCACAGTACCTACTTTGGGCCTGAACCCCAACACCCACAGTACCTACTTTGGGCCTGAACCCCAACACCCACAGTACCTACTGTGGGACTAAACCTCAACACCCACAGTACCTACTGTGGGACTGAACCCCAACACCCACAGTACCTACTGTGGGCCTGAACCCCAAACCCCACAGTACCTTCTGTGGGACTGAACCCCAACACCCACAGTACCTACTGTGGGACTGAACCCCAACACCCACAGTACCTACTGTGGATCTGAACCCCAACACCCTCAGCACCTACTGTGGGCCTGTACCCCAACACCCTCAGCACCTACTGTGGGCCTGTTCTGCAAAACCCTCAGTAGCTTCTGTGTGATTGTCCCCCAACATCCTCACCACTTACTGTGGGAGTGAACAGCTGAACCTTCAACATTTACTGTGGACTTTTTAAAATATAAATTCAGACTACCCAATTTTTTAAAGGGGCAATTTAGTGTGGCCAATTCACCTCCCCTGTACAGCTTTGGGTTGTGGGGGTGACACCCATGCAGACACGGGGAGAATGTGCAAACTGCACATGAACAGTGACCACCTACTGTGGACTGCACCTCAATATCTTCAGCACTTACTGAGGGACTGTACCACAACACTCTCGGCACCTACTGTGGGACTGTACCCCAACACCCTCAGCTCCTACTGTGGGACTGTACCCCTGCACCCTCAGCACCTACTGTGGGACAGTACCCCAACACCCTCAGCGCCTACTGTGGGACTGTACCCCAACACCCTCAGCACCTACTGTGGGACTGTACCCCTACACCCTCAGCACCTACTGTGGGACTGTACCCCAGCACCCTCAGCACCTACTGTGGGACTGTACCCCAACACTCTCAGCACCTACTGTGGGACTGTACCCGTGCACCCTCAGCACCTACTGTGGGACTGTACCCCTACACCCTCGGCACCTACTGTGGGAATGTACCCCAACACCCTCAGCACGTACTGTGGGACTGTACCCCAACACCCTCAGCACCTACTGTGGGACTGTACCCCAACACCCTCAGCACCTACTGTGGGACTGTACCCCAATACCCTCAGCACCTACTGTGGGACTGTACCCCAATACCCTCAGCACCTACTGTGGACTGCACCTCAATATCTTCAGCACTTACTGAGGGACTGTACCACAACACTCTCGGCACCTACTGTGGGTCTGTACCCCAACACCCTCAGCACCTACTGTGGGACTGTACCCCAACACCCTCAGCACCTACTGTGGGACTGTACCCCTGCACCCTCAGCACCTACTGTGGGACTGCACCCCAACACCCTCATCTCTGACTGTGGGACTCAGTACCTCCGATGGGACTGTACTTACTGTGCGACTATAGCCCCACACACGCAGAAGCTTCTCTGGGACTGTACCCAACACCCTCAGCTCTCACCGTGGGACTGTACCCCAACTCCCTCAGCACCCACTGTGGATCTGAATTCCATCAGCCTCAGCCCCTACTGTGGGACTGTACCCCAACACCCTCAGCACCTACTGTGGGACTGTACCCCTGCACCCTCAGCACCTACTGTGGGACTGTACCCCAACACCCTCAGCACCTACAAAGGGACTGTATCCCAACACCCTCAGCACCTACTGTGGGACTGTACCCCTGCACCCTCAGCACCTATTGTGGGACTGTACCCTAACACCCTCAGCATCTACTGTGGGACTGTACCCCTGCACCCTCAGCACCTATTGTGGGACTGTACCCCTGCACCCTCAGCACCTATTGTGGGACTGTACCCCAACACCCTCAGCAACTACAAAGGGACTGTAGCCCAACACCCTCAGCATCTACTGTGGGACAGTACCCCAGCACCCTCAGCACCTACTGTGGAACTGTACCCCAACACCCACAGCACCTATGGTGGAACTGTACCCCAACACCCTCAGCACCTACTGTGGGACTGTACCCCAACACCCTCAGCACCTACTGTGGGACTGTACCCCAATACTTTCTGCACCTAACATGGGTCTGTACCCCAATATATTCAGCACCTATTTGGGGCTGAACGCGAGCTCCTGCAGCATCTACTATGGGACTTTACCCCAACAACCACAGTACCGACTGTGGGCCTGAACCCCAACACCCACTGTACCTACAGTGGGCCTGAACCCCAACACCCACAGTACCTACTGTGGGCCTGAACCCCAACACCCACAGTACCTACTTTGGGCCTGAACCCCAACACCCACAGTACCTACTGTGGGACTAAACCTCAACACCCACAGTACCTACTGTGGGCCTGAACCCCAACACCCACTGTACCTACTGTGGGCCTGAACCCCAACACCCACAGTACCTACTGTGGGACTAAACCCCAACACCCTGAGCACCTACTGTGGGCCTGAACCCCAACACCCACAGTACCTATTGTGGGCCTGAACCCCAACACCCACAGTACCTACTTTGGGCCTGAACCCCAACACCCACAGTACCTACTGTGGGACTAAACCTCAACACCCACAGTACCTACTGTGGGCCTGAACCCCAACACCCACTGTACCTACTGTGGGCCTGAACCCCAACACCCACAGTACCTACTGTGGGACTAAACCCCAACACCCTGAGCACCTACTGTGGGCCTGAACCCCAACACCCACAGTACCTATTGTGGGCCTGAACCCCAAAACTCTGAGCACCTACTGTGGGCCTGAACCCCAACACCCACAGTACCTATTGTGGGCCTGAACCCCAACACCCACAGTACCTACTGTGGGACTAAACCTCAACTCCCACAGTACCTACTGTGGGCCTGAACCCCAACACCCACTGTACCTACTGTGGGCCTGAACCCCAACACCCACAGTACCTACTGTGGGCCTGAACCCCAACACCCACAGTACCTACTGTGGACCTGAACCCCAACACCCACAGTACCTACTGTGGGACTGAACCCTAACACCCACAGTACCTATCGTGGGCCTGAACCCCAACACCCACAGTACCTACTGTGGGCCTGAACCCCAACACCCACAGTACCTACCGTGGGCCTGAACCCCAACACCCACAGTATCTACTGTGGACCTGAACCCCAACACCCACATTACCTACTGTGGGCCTGAACCCCAACACCCACAGCACCTACTGTGGGCCTGAACCCCAACACCCACAGTACCTACTGTGGGCCTGAACCCCAACACCCACAGTACCTACTGTGGGACTGAACCCCAACACCCACAGTACCTACTGTGGGCCTGAACCCCAACACCCACAGTACCTACTTTGGGCCTGAACCCCAACACCCACTGTACCTACCGTGGGCTTGAACCCCAACACCCACAGTACCTACTTTGGGCCTGAACCCCAACACCCACAGTACCTACTGTGGGACTGAACCCCAACACCCACAGTACCTACTGTGGGCCTGAACCCCAACACCCACAGTACCTACCGTGGGCCTGAACCCCAACACCCACAGTACCTACTGTGGGACTAAACCTCAACACCCACAGTACCTACTGTGGGACTGAACCCCAACACCCACAGTACCTACTGTGGGCCTGAACCCCAAACCCCACAGTACCTTCTGTGGGACTGAACCCCAACACCCACAGTACCTACTGTGGGACTGAACCCCAACACCCACAGTACCTACTGTGGATCTGAACCCCAACACCCTCAGCACCTACTGTGGGCCTGAACCCCAACACCCACAGTACCTACTGTGGGCCTGAACCCCAGCACCCACAGTACCTACTGTGGATCTGAACCCCAACACCCTCAGCACTTACTGTGGGCCTGTTCTGCAAAACCCTCAGTAGCTTCTGTGTGATTGTCCCCCAACATCCTCACCACTTACTGTGGGACTGAACAGCTGAACCTTCAACATTTACTGTGGACTTTTTAAAATATAAATTCAGACTACCCAATTTTTTTAAGGCACCCTCAGCACCTACTGTGGGACTGTACCCGTGCACCCTCAGCACCTACTGTGGGACTGTACCCCAACACCCTCAGCACCTACTGTGGGACTGTACCCCAACACCCTCAGCACCTACTGTGGGACTGTACCCCTGCACCCTCGGCACCTACTGTGGGAATGTACCCTAACACCCTCAGCACGTACTGTGGGACTGTACCCCAACACCCTCAGCACCTACTTTGGGACTGTACCCCAACACCCTCAGCACCTACTGTGGACTGCACCTCAATATCTTCAGCACTTTCTGAGGGACTGTACCACAGGACTCTCGGCACTTACTGTGGGTCTGTACCACAACACTCTCGGCACCTACTGTGGGTCTGTACCACAACACTCTCGGCACCTACTGTGGGACTGTACCCCAACACCCTCAGCACCTACTGTGGGTCTGTACCACAACACTCTCGGCACCTACTGTGGGACTGTACCCCAACACCCTCAGCACCTACTGTGGGACTGTACCCCAACACCCTCAGCACCTACTGTGGGACTGTACCACAACACTCTCGGCACTTACTGTGGGACTGTACCCCAACACCCTCAGCACCTACTGTGGGACTGTACCCCAACACCCTCAGCACCTACTGTGGACTGCACCTCAATATCTTCAGCACTTACTGAGGGACTGTACCACAACACTCTCGGCACTTACTGTGGGACTGTACCCCAACACCCTCAGCACCTACTGTGGGACTGTACCCCAACACCCTCAGCACCTACTGTGGGACTGTACCCCAACACCCTCAGCACCTACTGTGGACTGCACCTCAATATCTTCAGCACTTACTGAGGGACTGTACCACAACACTCTCGGCACCTACTGTGGGACTGTACCCCAACACCCTCAGCACCTACTGTGGGACTGTACCCCTGCACCCTCAGCACCTACTGTGGGACTGTCCCGTAATACCATCAGCCCCTACTGTGGGACCGTACCCCAACACCCTCAGCACCTACTGTGGGACTGTACCCCTGCACCCTCAGCACCTACTGTGGGACTGTCCCGTAATACCATCAGCCCCTACTGTGGGACTGAACCCCAACACCCTCAGCACCTACTGTGGGACTGTACCCCAATACCATCAGCTCCTACTGAGGGACTGTACCCCAATACCATCAGCACCTACTGTGGGACTGTACCGTAATACCATCAGCCCCTACTGTGGGACTGTACCCCAACACCCTCAGCACCTACTGTGGGACTGTACCCCAACACCCTCAGCACCTACTGTGGGACTGTACCCCAAGACCCTCAGCACCTACTGTGGGACTGTACCCCATGAACTTCAGCACCTACTGTGGGACTGTACCCCTGCACCCCCAGCACCTACTGTGGGACTGTACCCCAACACCCTCAGCACCTACTGTGGGACAGTACCCCAAGACCCTCAGCACCTACTGTGGGACTGTACCCCATGAACTTCAGCACCTACTGTGGGACTGTACCCCTGCACCCCCAGCACCTACTGTGGGACTGTAACCCCATGAATGTCAGCACCTACTGTGGGACTGTACCCCTGCACCCTCAGCACCTACTGTGGGACTGTACCCCAATACCCTCAGCACCTACTGTGGGACTGTACCCCAATACCCTCAGCACCTACTGTGGGACTGTACCCCAATACCCTCAGCACCTACTGTGGGACTGTACCCCAATACCCTCAGCACCTACTGTGGGACTGTACCCCTGCACCCTCAGCACCTACTGTGGTATAGTACCCCAATACCCTCAGCACCTACTGTGGGACTGTACCCCTGCACCCTCAGCACCTACTGTGGGACTGTACCCCAACACCCTCAGCACCTACTGTGGGACTGTACCCCAACACCCTCAGCACCTACTGTGGGACTGTACCCCAATACCCTCAGCACCTACTGTGGGACTGTACCCCAATACCCTCAGCACCTACTGTGGGACTGTACCCCTGCACCCTCAGCACCTACTGTGGTATAGTACCCCAATACCCTCAGCACCTACTGTGGGACTGTACCCCTGCACCCTCAGCACCTACTGTGGAACTGTACCCCAACACCCTCAGCACCTACTGTGGGACTGTACCCCTGCACCCTCAGCACCTACTGTGGAACTGTACCCCAATACCCTCAGCACCTACTGTGGGACTGTACCCCAATACCCTCAGCACCTACTGTGGAACTGTACCCCAACACCCTCAGCACCTACTGTGGGACTGTACCCCAATACCCTCAGCACCTACTGTGGAACTGTACCCCAACACCCTCAGCACCTACTGTGGGACTGTACCCCAACACCCTCAGCACCTACTGTGGAACTGTACCCCAACACCCTCAGCACTACTGTGGGACTGTACCCCAACACCCTCAGCACCTACTGTGGGACTGTACCCCAATACCCTCAGCACCTACTGTGGGACTGTACCCCAACACCCTCAGCACCTACTGTGGGAATGTACCCCAACACCCACAGTATCTACTGTGGACCTGAACCCCAACACCCACATTACCTACTGTGGGCCTGAACCCCAACACCCACAGCACCTACTGTGGGCCTGAACCCCAACACCCACAGTACCTACTGTGGGCCTGAACCCCAACACCCACAGTACCTACTGTGGGACTGAACCCCAACACCCACAGTTCCTACTGTGGGCCTGAACCCCAACACCCACAGTACCTACTTTGGGCCTGAACCCCAACACCCACTGTACCTACCGTGGGCTTGAACCCCAACACCCACAGTACCTACTTTGGGCCTGAACCCCAACACCCACAGTACCTACTGTGGGACTGAACCCCAACACCCACAGTACCTACTGTGGGCCTGAACCCCAACACCCACAGTACCTACCGTGGGCCTGAACCCCAACACCCACAGTACCTACTGTGGGACTAAACCTCAACACCCACAGTACCTACTGTGGGACTGAACCCCAACACCCACAGTACCTACTGTGGGCCTGAACCCCAAACCCCACAGTACCTTCTGTGGGACTGAACCCCAACACCCACAGTACCTACTGTGGGACTGAACCCCAACACCCACAGTACCTACTGTGGATCTGAACCCCAACACCCTCAGCACCTACTGTGGGCCTGAACCCCAACACCCACAGTACCTACTGTGGGCCTGAACCCCAGCACCCACAGTACCTACTGTGGATCTGAACCCCAACACCCTCAGCACTTACTGTGGGCCTGTTCTGCAAAACCCTCAGTAGCTTCTGTGTGATTGTCCCCCAACATCCTCACCACTTACTGTGGGACTGAACAGCTGAACCTTCAACATTTACTGTGGACTTTTTAAAATATAAATTCAGACTACCCAATTTTTTTAAGGCACCCTCAGCACCTACTGTGGGACTGTACCCGTGCACCCTCAGCACCTACTGTGGGACTGTACCCCAACACCCTCAGCACCTACTGTGGGACTGTACCCCAACACCCTCAGCACCTACTGTGGGACTGTACCCCTGCACCCTCGGCACCTACTGTGGGAATGTACCCCAACACACTCAGCACGTACTGTGGGACTGTACCCCAACACCCTCAGCACCTACTTTGGGACTGTACCCCAACACCCTCAGCACCTACTGTGGACTGCACCTCAATATCTTCAGCACTTTCTGAGGGACTGTACCACAGGACTCTCGGCACTTACTGTGGGTCTGTACCACAACACTCTCGGCACCTACTGTGGGTCTGTACCACAACACTCTCGGCACCTACTGTGGGACTGTACCCCAACACCCTCAGCACCTACTGTGGGTCTGTACCACAACACTCTCGGCACCTACTGTGGGACTGTACCCCAACACCCTCAGCACCTACTGTGGGACTGTACCCCAACACCCTCAGCACCTACTGTGGGACTGTACCACAACACTCTCGGCACTTACTGTGGGACTGTACCCCAACACCCTCAGCACCTACTGTGGGACTGTACCCCAACACCCTCAGCACCTACTGTGGGACTGTACCCCAACACCCTCAGCACCTACTGTGGGACTGTACCCCAACACCCTCAGCACCTACTGTGGGACTGTACCCCAACACCCTCAGCACCTACTGTGGGACTGTACCCCAACACCCTCAGCACCTACTGTGGACTGCACCTCAATATCTTCAGCACTTACTGAGGGACTGTACCACAACACTCTCGGCACTTACTGTGGGACTGTACCCCAACACCCTCAGCACCTACTGTGGGACTGTACCCCAACACCCTCAGCACCTACTGTGGGACTGTACCCCAACACCCTCAGCACCTACTGTGGACTGCACCTCAATATCTTCAGCACTTACTGAGGGACTGTACCACAACACTCTCGGCACCTACTGTGGGACTGTACCCCAACACCCTCAGCACCTACTGTGGGACTGTACCCCTGCACCCTCAGCACCTACTGTGGGACTGTCCCGTAATACCATCAGCCCCTACTGTGGGACCGTACCCCAACACCCTCAGCACCTACTGTGGGACTGTACCCCTGCACCCTCAGCACCTACTGTGGGACTGTCCCGTAATACCATCAGCCCCTACTGTGGGACTGAACCCCAACACCCTCAGCACCTACTGTGGGACTGTACCCCAATACCATCAGCACCTACTGAGGGACTGTACCCCAATACCATCAGCACCTACTGTGGGACTGTACCGTAATACCATCAGCCCCTACTGTGGGACTGTACCCCAACACCCTCAGCACCTACTGTGGGACTGTACCCCAACACCCTCAGCACCTACTGTGGGACTGTACCCCAAGACCCTCAGCACCTACTGTGGGACTGTACCCCATGAACTTCAGCACCTACTGTGGGACTGTACCCCTGCACCCCCAGCACCTACTGTGGGACTGTACCCCAACACCCTCAGCACCTACTGTGGGACAGTACCCCAAGACCCTCAGCACCTACTGTGGGACTGTACCCCATGAACTTCAGCACCTACTGTGGGACTGTACCCCTGCACCCCCAGCACCTACTGTGGGACTGTAACCCCCATGAATGTCAGCACCTACTGTGGGACTGTACCCCTGCACCCTCAGCACCTACTGTGGGACTGTACCCCAATACCCTCAGCACCTACTGTGGGACTGTACCCCAATACCCTCAGCACCTACTGTGGGACTGTACCCCAATACCCTCAGCACCTACTGTGGGACTGTACCCCAATACCCTCAGCACCTACTGTGGGACTGTACCCCAATACCCTCAGCACCCACTGTGGGACTGTACCCCAATACCCTCAGCACCTACTGTGGTATAGTACCCCAATACCCTCAGCACCTACTGTGGGACTGTACCCCTGCACCCTCAGCACCTACTGTGGTATAGTACCCCAATACCCTCAGCACCTACTGTGGGACTGTACCCCTGCACCCTCAGCACCTACTGTGGGACTGTACCCCAATACCCTCAGCACCTACTGTGGGACTGTACCCCAATACCCTCAGCACCTACTGTGGGACTGTACCCCTGCACCCTCAGCACCTACTGTGGTATAGTACCCCAATACCCTCAGCACCTACTGTGGGACTGTACCCCTGCACCCTCAGCACCTACTGTGGAACTGTACCCCAACACCCTCAGCACCTACTGTGGGACTGTACCCCTGCACCCTCAGCACCTACTGTGGAACTGTACCCCAATACCCTCAGCACCTACTGTGGGACTGTACCCCAATACCCTCAGCACCTACTGTGGAACTGTACCCCAACACCCTCAGCACCTACTGTGGGACTGTACCCCAATACCCTCAGCACCTACTGTGGAACTGTACCCCAACACCCTCAGCACCTACTGTGGGACTGTACCCCAATACCCTCAGCACCTACTGTGGAACTGTACCCCAACACCCTCAGCACCTACTGTGGGACTGTACCCCAACACCCTCAGCACCTACTGTGGGACTGTACCCCAATACCCTCAGCACCTACTGTGGGACTGTACCCCAACACCCTCAGCACCTACTGTGGGAATGTACCCCAACACCCTCAGCACCTACTGTGGGACTGTACCCCAACACCCTCAGCACCTACTGTGGGAATGTACCCCAATACCCTCAGCACCTACTGTGGAACTGTACCCCAACACCCTCAGCACCTACTGTGGGAATGTACCCCAATACCCTCAGCACCTACTGTGGAACTGTACCCCAACACCCTCAGCACCTACTGTGGGACTGTACCCCAACACCCTCAGCACCTACTGTGGGACTGTACCCCAATACCCTCAGCACCTACTGTGGGACTCACCCCAATACCCTCAGCACCTACTGTGGGACTGTACCCCAATACCCTCAGCACCCACTGTGGGACTGTACCCCAATACCCTCAGCACCTACTGTGGGACTGTACCCCAATACCCTCAGCACCTACTGTGGGACTGTACCCCAACACCCTCAGCACCTACTGTGGGAATGTACCCCAACACCCTCAGCACCTACTGTGGGAATGTACCCCAACACCCTCAGCACCTACTGTGGGACTGTACCCCAATACCCTCAGCACCTACTGTGGGACTGTACCCCAAGACCCTCAGCACCTACTGTGGGACTGTACCCCTGCACCCTCAGCACCTACTGTGGGACTGTACCCCAATACCCTCAGCACCTACTGTGGGACTGTACCCCAATACCCTCAGCACCTACTGTGGGACTGTACCCCAAGACCCTCAGCACCTACTGTGGGACTGTACCCCTGCACCCTCAGCACCTACTGTGGGACTGTACCCCAATACCCTCAGCACCTACTGTGGGACTCACCCCAATACCCTCAGCACCTACTGTGGGACTGTACCCCAATACCCTCAGCACCCACTGTGGGACTGTACCCCAATACCCTCAGCACCTACTGTGGGACTGTACCCCAATACCCTCAGCACCTACTGTGGGACTGTACCCCAACACCCTCAGCACCTACTGTGGGACTGTACCCCAACACCCTCAGCACCTACTGTGGGACTGTACCCCAACACCCTCAGCACCTACTGTGGGACTGTACCCCAACACCCTCAGCACCTACTGTGGGACTGTACCCCTGCACCCTCAGCACCTACTGTGGGACTGTACCCCAATACCCTCAGCACCTACTGTGGGACTGTACCCCAACACCCTCAGCACCTACTGTGGGACTGTACCCCTGCACCCTCAGTGGGACTGTACCCCAAGACCACCGGTTGCTGCTGTGGGACTGTACCCAACATCCTCAGCACCTACTGTGGGACTGCACCCCAACACCAACATCACCAACTGTGGGACTCACCCCAATACACTCAGTACCTCCGATAGGACTGTAGCCAACACCATCAGCACTCACTGTGGGACCGAACCCAAACGTCCTCAGTACTCATTGTGGGACTGAACCCAAACATCGTCAGCACCTATTCTGGGACTCTAGTCTAACTTCCTCAGGCCCTATTTTGTGGCTGTCCCCCAACACCAGACAGCTCCTTTTGGTGGCATTGGGCGCAGATGGAGAAAAAGCAGCTGATTGGTTGATATGGACAAGCAAACAACTGTCTCCAAGTTTGTCCTCTGTCCTCCCAGGTCGATACACAGGTGGCTTTTGATAATGACAGCCACCCTCACCATTCATCCCTCCCCAAGCCAATCCCCCTCATATTCCTTCCTTCTAATTTCCTTTCACCAACCCCTCACTCTCTCTCTTTCTCTCCATTTCCCTTCATGTTCTCTCTCTTCCCCTCTATCATCCCCAACTCCTCTCCTCTCCTGCTGTCTTGTCCAACCCCATAACTTTGCTTCCTTCCCCTCCTCTCTCTCCTCACCAGCCCTCTTCCAATCATTTTCACCCTCCCTGTCCCACCTCCCATCTCATGCCCCATCCTCTCTTTCCTCCGCTTTCCTCCCCTTCATTTATCCCACTGCTCTCTCTACCCTTCTTTCCTCTCCCCCTCCTCCCCTTCTCTCCTCCATCTCCTCACGTCCTGTTTCCTCCCCTCCCTAACCCCCTCGCTCTCCTCCCCTCTTCTCTCTGTTGTTTTCTTGCAGCCTTCGCGAATGCCATTCAGCTTCAGGGTTAGGTACTCAGTTCTCTGTGAATGCTGCTTTTAATCAGATAATATCTTTGGCACTCGCCTTCAAGGGTTAAGCTGAGTTTTTGGTAGAGCAGGAAGAGTTTCTGCCCCTCGTTCCAGCGGGTGAGGGAGGAGGATTGCTGCCTTCCAGATCTATTAGGGTCCTGTAGGACTGTAAACCCTGTAGGGGTGTTAACGAGCATGAATGTTTATCAAGGAAATGAAAACCATTTAGTTTAATTGCCACATATTGTTAAATAGGCTGTTGGGGAATCAGTGTTGGAAGACAGCCAAAGACAGGGCTCTTTTGGAGTTCTGCAAATTCATTCCACTTTTCATCTTCCTGTGTTGGTTGCTTTTTGCGAAGGATGAGTTATTTTTGTCCATGGTAGAGGTAGAGACAGTTTACTGGGCTCTCTGCAACACCAGGAGTCAATCTGCTGACAAAGCGTGGAGCCTCTGCTCCCCTCACTATCGGGTCCTGTCACATTGCTGGAGTGCCACCACCTGACCCAACTGCTCCTCTCCTCCCCCCCCCCCCCCTTCCTATATTTCACCTTTGGCTGCCCAACATGCCCATCATCGCACAGCCTCCACATCCCAAAGTGGGCATCCTCTGCATTCTCCAATCTCTCACTTGTCACACAGTCTTTGTTTAACATGTTTTAACATTTTTAACACTAGTGAAGGAACAGACTGGAATATTACCTGAATGAAATTTTTTTTTAATGGCCCGTCAACTTTTCTTCCACGATTTTCTTTTCCAGGCAGCAGTCTCCTGGAGGCTGTTCCTGGAGGGTTGGCACATCTGACACCATCACCATCCATTAGCTATGCCAGTGAGATTGGCGTGGGACGAGAGTCAGCTTCAATAATGTTTCAGCAGGTTGATTGGCCAAAAGACTTTTAATTGTGCTCATGTCTCATTAATTTGCCATCACACACACACACTTAACCAAACACGCACACACAGATGCATACATACATTCACACACGCACACACAGATGCACACATACATTCACACACGCACACACAGATGCACACATACATTCACATATAAACACACAAACGTGCACACACATATAGATAAAAGTAAACAGAAAAACACACATACACAATCATGCACACATACTTGCACACACATACATTGACACACAAATACACATAAAACACGCACGCACACACAATCACATACACTCACACTTACACAAACAAAAGGATGTTGGATTTGTTTATTGTCACATGTACCGGGGTACAGTGAAATGTATTGTTCTTCGTGCAACTCAGACAGATAATTCCGTACATGAAAGGAAAACACATAATAGGGGGGCAAACATAAAATACACAATGTAAGTACATAGACACAGGAATCTTCAAGATGCAAGAGAACATAAAAGAGAAAGATTAGTGATAGTGTTAGTGTTACAATTAAGTTTTAAGAGCTTTGACAAAGAGTCATCGGACTCGAAACGTTAGCTCTTTTCTCTCCCTACAGATTCTGCCAGACTTGCTGAGATTTTCCAGCATTTTCCCTTTCGTTTAAGAGATTAGTACGGTTATAGGAAATGTGAGAAGAGGATCTGTGTGAGAGAACTCGCAGAGAGTCACCACGCTCCGGCGCCATCTTGTGTCACACACATCCACGTACACATGCAAACACATTCACATAAAAACACAGACATACATGTAAACACATGTACATACAAACACGCACACAAAAGCATATACATAAACACACACACTCACATACCCACACACATTCACACACATGCACTCACGCATTTACACTCACTCATGCACAATTACACATAGAACATAGAACAGTATAGCACAGACCAGGCCCTTCGGCCGTCGATGTTGTGCCAAGCTTTGTCCCAAACCAAGATCAAGCTATCCCACTCCCTGTCATTCTGGTGTGCTCCATGTGCCTACCCAATAACCGCTTGAAAGTTCCTAAAGTGTCCGACCCCACTATCACATGCACACACATACAAAGAAACAAGCACATACATACACAAACAAACACACACATACGCAAATGTACACAGATACACACACAAATGCAAACATACACAGGCACAAACAGACAGCGAAACACAAACACATACCTAAACACAGCTGATACACATGAAAACACACTCTCATTTACACACAAACACACATACAAACTCACAAATACATCACACTAATATATACACAAAAGCATATCCACAAACACATAAACACAACCATGTACCCAAACACACGCATACACACAGGCACCTGAACACAAACACATACAAACACAGACATACAAAAAACACACACATAAAAACATGCATACATACAAATAAACACACACACACAAACATGATCACAAACACAATCAAACACACACATACACATAGAACAGACACATGAACACAAACATACACACAGACATGAACACAAGACACACAAACACACACTACACATTAACACACATGCACACACATATATCAACATGCACAGACACACAAACAAACGCACACACGTGCATGCATACAAACCCATGCAGACACTGACGGCACATAGACACACACAAACACACACACATAAACAAACATACACACACAAAACATGTAGACACACAAAACTCCACACAAACACACGCACATGGTAAAGATCATCCCGGAGCACATTCTGCACTGTTGTAGTGGCCAGGGGGTGATTCTGGTATTACCGTGGCACTGGCTGGTATTATGTAGGTTTAGGGAGATTGGAGGGTAGGTGATGGTGGTGGGTTCACCACCCATCCCTGAATGCAGCAAAAAGGACTGTGGATTCCGATAAAGAAAAAAAGTTTATTGTGATTGTAAATTTTGAAAATGTGACTCTTTTACTGAACATAAGCCACTGCTGCATTTTATTCAGTAACTGGCCATCCAATATATGAATCTCTCTTACCATTATACCCTTCCCTCTTTCATCCCAACACTGATATGGGCGTTTTGGGAAAAGGCTGCGATGCCACAGCCGTTGAATAGCCTGTGTGGGGGAATTGAGGGTCATTGTGCTCTATGCAATGAGGTGGGTGTGAAGGATGAAGAATGAAGAATCAAAATTGTGCTTGCTTCACCTTAACCAGGCTGGTCAGGGGGTGTCTGGCCTGTTCCCCACCTCTCTCTGGCACTGCTGCAGCAAGGAAACCAAGCTAAAGATCTGAATTGTTTGAGGATGAACAATAGCCTGAAACGGCTGACAACAGGGAAATGGAGCGTAATGCTCAGTGGAGGTTACACAGCCACTTAATTAAAAGGGCTACTTAATTGCAGTGGTGTCACTCCCATCATCCTGCGGCCTTTGTGTAGAATATCATCCAACCCTCCAAAAACACCAGGGATAATTTCACCTCCTGTCAACTCAGCTGTATATATATATATATATATATAGAGAGAGAGAGAGAAAGAGAGAGGAAGAGACACAGAGAAAGACAGGGGAAGATAGTGAAAAAGAGAGCAACAGAGAGAGAGAGAGAGAGAAGAGAGAGAGATAGCAAGTAAGAGAGAGAAAGACTGAAACAGAGAACGAAAAGCAGTGAAAGAGAAAGGGAAGGAGTGAGAGAGCAAGGAGAACAGAGAAGGAAAGCGAAAGATCAGGACAAACAGAAAGAGAAACTAAAATAGAGGGATGAAAAGCAGAGAGAGAGAAGACAACAGGGAAGGAGAGTGATGGAAAGAAGCACTTCACGAATAAAAGACAGACAAAGAGAGAGAGAAACTGAGCATTGGGCCTGTATGGAAACTGTTGGAATAGTTTTGTCACGGTCTGGTTGAATGAGAATGCAGGTTGGCGACAGGGTGATGACATTAAAGGCAAGATTCTGTATCAGTGCTCTACGATGGTAGGCGAGCCTTCTTGAATGCACTCTATTGCTTCAAGCCCCTCAAAGACTCGCATAGAGTGGCAAAATGCTCATTGGGTGTCAAACCGGCATTGAGGAATAGCTGCTCTTTATGGAGTCCACCCTACTGTGTTTGATATTTCACACACCATGCCTCTAGTGTTTAACCCAGGCAGCCACCTGCCAAACTCCACTGTGTTACTCTGGGAGACACTGTTGAATAAAGGGAGTGCTCACCCCAAGCTCTGGGCAACACCAATTGGCTTTGACTGGGACAAGCCAGCTCTGAAGGAAGCTTCCCAGCTGGATTTGTTTACTTTTCAGGATGAACACGGATGCTTACCTGTGGTATTGTAACTTGTGGGGTAATTGTAAAAGCTGTTTGTACGAGGATCTTTTCCACTGGGAGGTGGTGGCGTAGTGGTATTGTCGCTGGACTAGTAATCCAGAGACCCAGGGTAATGACCTTGGGGACCCAGGTTCGACTCTTAAAGGGCCTCGGAAATGGCCCCGCAAGCCACTCAGTCGTATTCAACTGCTACAAAAGCACAAAAAAAGGAATGACCCATGTGCCGGAAACGACAATGGTAATCTCAACCCTGTCGACGCTGCAAAGTCCTCCTTACTAACATCTGGGGGCTTGTGCCAAAGTTGGGAGAGCTGTCTCACAGATTAGTCAGCAACAGCCAACATAGTCACACTCACAGAATCATACCTTACAGACAATGTCCCAGACACCACTATCACCATCCCTGGGTATGTCCTGTCTCACCGGCAGGACAGACCCAGCGGCACTGGCAGCACAATGGTATACAGTCAGGAAGGAATTGCCCTCGGAGTCCTCAACATCGACTCTGGACCCCATGAAGTCTCATGGCTTCAGATTAAACATGGGCAAGGAACCGTCCAGATACTGAGCACTGTCCACCATCAGCTGATAAATCAGCACTCCTCCATGTTGAACACCACTGGAGGAAGCACTGAGCGTGGCTGGGGCAATAATATACTCTGGGTGGACGATTCCAAAGTCCATCACCAAGAGTGGCTCGGTAGTACCACCACTGGCCAGGTCCCAAAGAACATAACTGCTGGATTGGGACTGCAGCGGGTTGGTGAGGTGGCGAGGGGACCAACAAGACGGAAAAAGATACTTAAAATTTTTTTTTTTTTTTTTTAAGAGTACCCAATTCTTCTTTTTCCAATGAAGGGGCAATTTAGCATGGCCAATTGACCTCCCCCTCACATCTTTAGGTTGTGGGGGTGAGACCCACACAGACATGGCGAGAATGTGCAATCTCCACGCGGACAGTCACCCGGGGCTGGGATCGAACCTGGGTCCTCAGCTCCGTGAGGCAGCAGTGCTAATCACTGTGCTGCCCTCGGGAAAAACATACTTGACCTCATCCTCACCAATCTGTTTGTTGCAGATGCATCTGTCCATAACAGTATCGGTAGAAGTGACCACCGCACAGTCCTTGTGGAGACAAAGTCCCCATCACATTGAGGATACCCTCCATCATGTTGTGTGACACTACCACCGTGCTAAATGTGATAGACTTCGAACAGATTTAGCAACTCAAGACTGAGATCCATGAGGCGCTGTGGGCCATCAGCAGCAGCAGAATTGTACTCAACACAATCTGTGACCACATGGCCCGGGATATCCCCCACTCTACCATTACCACCAAGCCAAGGGATCAACCCCGGTTCAATGATGAGTGCAGGAGGGGCTGGTTTAGCTCACTGAGCTAAATTGCTGACTTTTAAAGCAGACCAAGCAGGCCAGCAGCATGGTTCGATTCCCATACCAGCCTCCCCGGACAGGCGCCGGAATGTGGCGACTAGGGGCTTTTCACAGTAACTTCATTGAAGCCTACTCGTGACAATAAGCGATTTTCATTTCAGGAGAGCATGCCAGGAGCATTACCAGGCATACCTAAATGTGAGCTGTTGACCTGGTGAAGCTACAATGCAGGATTACTTGTGTGGCAAACAGCATAAGCAGCAAGTAATAAACAGAGCTAAGTGATTGCACAATTAACGCATCAGATCGAAGCTCTGCAGTCCTGCCACAACCAGCCGTGAATGGTGGTGGACAATTAAACACCTCATTGGAGGATGAGGCTGCACAATATCCCCATCATCAATGACGGAGGAGTCCAGCACATCTGTGCAAAAGACAAGGCTGAAGCATTCGCACCAATCTTCAGCCGGAAGTGCCGAATGGATGATCCCTCTCAGCCACTTCCGGAGGTCCCCAACATCACAGATGTCAGTCTTCAGCCAATACTATTCACTCCATGTGACATCGCTAAACGGCTGGAGGCACTGGATACTGCAAAGGCTATGGGCCCTGACGATATTCCGGCAATAGTACTGAAGACTTGTGCTCCAGAACTTGCTGCACCCCGAGCCAAGATGTTCCAGTATAGCGACAACACTGACATCTACCCGGCAATGTGGAAAATTGGTTAGGTGTGTCCTGTACTCAAGAAACAGAACAAATCCAACCCAGCCAATTCCCGCCCTAACAGACTCCATCATCAGCAAAGTGATGGAAGGAGTCATGAACAGTGCTATCAAGCGGCACTTACTCAGCAATAACCTGCTCACAGACATTCAGTTTGGCTTTCGCCAGGGTTCCCATTCAGCTCCTGAACTCATTACAGCCCTCGTTCAAACATTGACAAAAGAGCTGAATGCCAGAGGTGAGGTGAGACTGATTGCCCTTGACATCAAAGCAGCATTTGACTGAGCTTGGCGTCAAGGAGCCCGAGTGAAACTGGAGTCAATGGGAATCAGGGGGAAAACTCTCCGCCTGTTGGAGTCAGACTGGCACAAAGGAAGATTGGGGTGGTTGGAGGTTAAACATCTCAGCCCCAGGACATCACTACAGAGGTTCCTCAGGGTAATGTCCGAGTCCAACAATCTTCAGCTGCCTCATCAATGTCCTTCCCTTCCATCATATGGTAAGAAATGGGGATGTTTGCCGAATACTGCACAATGTTTCGCACCATTTGTGACTCCTCCGATAATGAAGCAGTCCATGTGCAAATGCAGCAAGACCTGGAAAATATCCAGGTTTGGGCTGACAAATGACAAGTTACCTTCACGCCGCACAAGTGCCAACCAATGACCATCTCCTACAAAAGAGGATCTAACCATCGCCCCTTGACATTCAATGGCAGTACCATTGCTGAATCCCCCACAATCAACATCCTGGGGGTTACCGTTAATCAGAAACTGAACTGGACTAGCCGTATTAATACTGTGGCTACCAGGACAGGTCAAAGGCTGGGAATCCTATGGCGAGTAATTCACCTCCTGACCCCCAGAAGCCTGTCCCTCATCCACACGGCAAAAGTCAGGAGTGTAATGGAATACTCACAACTTGCCTGGATGAGTGCAGCTCCAACACCGGGGTACTGTGCATCTGTGTGAGGGTAGCGAGTTTGATGGGGTACAGTGGTGTGTGTGTGTATGGGAGTTGGGAGGTAGATAGGGAACATTGGGTGTGTGTGGGTGTAGGGTTGGATGGGGTACAGTGTGTGTGTGTGTGGGGAGTTGGATGGGATACAGTGTGTGTGTAGGTGGGGAGTTGGATGGGGTACAGTGTGTGTGGGGGGGGGAGTTGGGAGGTAGATAGGGAACATTGGGTGTGTGTGGGTGTAGGGTTGGATGGGGTACAGTGTGTGTGTGTGTGTGTGGGTGGGGAGTTGGATGGGATACAGTGTGTGTGTAGGTGGGGAGTTGGATGGGGTACAGTGTGTGTGGGGGGGGGAGTTGGATGGGGTACAGTGTGTGTGCGGGTGGGGAGTTGGATGGGGTACAGTGTGTGTGGGTGGGGAGTTGGATGGGGTACAGTGTGTGTGCGGGTCGGGAGTTGGATGGGGTACAGTGTGTGTGTGGGGGGGGGGGGTTGTATGGGGTACAGTGTGTGTGTGTGTGGGTGGGGAGTTGGTTGAGGTACAGTGTGTGTGTGTGAGTGGGGAGTGTGATGGGGTACAGTGTGTGCTGTGGTGGGGGATGGATGGGGTACAGTGTGGTGTCTGTGGTGGTTAGTTGGTTGGGTACACTGTGTGTTGGTGTGGAGTTGGATGGGGTACATGTGTGGGGGGGTTGTTGGTGGGTAAGGTGGATAGTGGTGGGTTTGATGGGGTATCAGTGTCGGTACATTGGACGGAGGGGACTGTTTCGGTGCTGAGTTGGTGGGGTACCAGTGTGTGTGTGTAGTGGGAGCTTGGTGGGGTACAGTGCTGTGTGTGGGTGGAGAGTTGTGATGGGGTACAGTGTGTTGTGTGGTGGGTGGGGGTTGGAGTGGTACAGTGTGTGTGTGTGGGAGTTGGGTGGGGTACAGTGTGTGTGTGTGTGGGGATGGAGGGGCACAGAGTGTGAGGGTGGGGAGTTGGATGGGATCACTGTGTGTGTATGGGGGGGGAGTTGGATGGGGTACAGTGTGTGTGTGGGTGGGGAGTTGGATGGGGTACAGTGTGTGTGTATGGCTGGGGAGATGGATGGGGTACAGTGTGTATGTGGGTGGGGAGTTGATTGGGGTAGAGTGTGTATGTGTGGGTGGGGTGTTTGGATGGGGTACAGTGTGTGTGGGTGGGGAGTTGGATGGGGTACAGTGTGTGTGGGTGGGGAGATGGATGGGGTACAGTGTGTATGTGGGTGGGGAGTTGGATGGGGTACAGTGTGTGTGAGGGTGGGGAGTTGGATGGGGTACAGTGTGTGTGTGGGTGGGGAGTTGGATGGGGTACAGTGTGTGTGTGGGTGGGGAGTTGGATGGGGTACAGTGTGTGTGTGTGGGTGGGGAGTGTGATGGGGTACAGTGTGTGTGTGGGTGGGGAGATGGATGGGGTACAGTGTGTGTGGGTGGGGAGTTGGATGGGGTACAGTGTGTGTGCGGGTCGGGAGTTGGATGGGGTACAGTGTGTGTGTGGGGGGGGGGGTTGTATGGGGTACAGTGTGTGTGTGTGTGTGGGTGGGGAGTTGGTTGAGGTACAGTGTGTGTGTGTGGGTGGGGAGTGTGATGGGGTACAGTGTGTGTATGTGGGTGGGGAGTTGGATGGGGTACACTGTGTGTTGGTGGGGAGTTGGATGGGGTACAGTGTCAAAAAAGGGGGTTGTTGGGTTACGGGTATAGGGTGGATACGTGGGTTTGAGTAGGGTGATCATGGTTCGGCACAACATTGAGGGCCGAAGGGCCTGTTCTGTGCTGTACTGTTCTATGTTCTATGTTCCAGTGTGTGTGTGTGAGTGGGGGCTTGGTTGGGGTACAGTGCGTGTGTGGGTGGATAGTTGTTTGGGGTACAGTGTGTGTGTGTGTGGGTGGGGGTTGGATGGTGTACAGTGTGTGTGTGTGGGGAGTTGGGTGGGGTACAGTGTGTGTGAGGGTGGGGAGTTGGATGGGGTACAGTGTGTGTGTGTGGGGGGGGAGTTGGATGGGGTACAGTGTGTGTGTAGGTGGGGAGTTGGATGGGGTACAGTGTGTGTGTGGGTGGGGAGTTGGATGGGGTACAGTGTGTATGTGGGTGGGGAGTTGGATGGGGTACAGTGTGTATGTGGGTGGGGAGTTGATTGGGGTACAGTGTGTGTGGGTGGGGAGTTGGATGGGGTACAGTGTGTGTGGGTGGGGAGTTGGATGGGGTACAGTGTGTGTGGGTGGGGAGTTGGATGGGGTACAGTGTGTGTATGTAGGTGGGGAGTTGGATGGGGTACAGTGTGTGTGTGGGTGGGGAGTTGGATGGGGTACAGTGTGTGTGTGGGTGGGGAGTTGGATGGGGTACAGTGTGTGTGTGTGGGTGGGGAGTGTGATGGGGTACAGTGTGTGTGTGGGTGGGGAGATGGATGGGGTACAGTGTGTGTGGGTGGGGAGTTGGATGGGGTACAGTGTGTGTGTGGGTGGGGAGTTGGATGGGGTACAGTGTGTGTGTGGGTGGGGAGTTGGATGGGGTACAGTGTGTGTGTGTGTGTGGGTGGGGAGTGTGATGGGGTACAGTGTGTGTGTGGGTGGGGAGATGGATGGGGTACAGTGTGTGTGTAGGTGGGGAGTTGGATGGGGTACAGTGTGTGTGTGGGTGGGGAGTTGGATGGGGTACAGTGTGTGTGAGGGTGGGGTGTTGGATGGGGTACAGTGTGTGTGGGTGTGGAGTTGGATGGGGTACAGTCTGTGTGTAGGTGGGGAGTTGGATGGGGTACAGTGTGTGTGTGGGTGGGGAGTTGGATGGGGTACAGTGTGTGTGTGGGTGGGGAGTTGGATGGGGTACAGTGTGTATGAGGGTGGGGAGTTGAATGGGGTACAGTGTGTGTGGGTGGGTGGGGAGTTGGATGGGGTACAGTGTGAGTTGGTGGGGAGATGGATGGGGTACAGTGTGTGTGAGGGTGGGGTGTTGGATGGGTTACAGTGTGTGTGGGTGTGGAGTTGGATGGGGTACAGTGTGTGTGTAGGTGTGGAGTTGGATGGGGTACAGTGTGTGTAGGTGGGGAGTTGGATGGGGTACAGTGTGTGTAGGTGTGGAGTTGGATGGGGTACAGTGTGTGTGTAGGTGGGGAGTTGGATGGGGTACAGTGTGTGTAGGTGGGGAGTTGGATGGGGTACAGTGTGTGTGAGGTGGGGAGTTGGATGGGGTACAGTGTGTGTAGGGTGGGGAGTTGGATGGGATACAGTGTGTGTAGGGTGGGGAGTTGGATGGGGTACAGTGTGTGTAGGGTGGGGAGTTGGGATGGGGTACAGTGTGTGTAGGTGTGGAGTTGGATGGGGTACAGTGTGTGTGTAGGTGTGGAGTTGGATGGGGTACAGTGTGTGTAGGTGTGGAGTTGGATGGGGTACAGTGTGTGTGTAGGTGGGGAGTTGGATGGGGTACAGTGTGTGTAGGTGGGGAGTTGGATGGGGTACAGTGTGTGTGGGTGGGGAGTTGGATGGGGTACAGTGTGTGTAGGGTGGGGAGTTGGATGGGATACAGTGTGTGTGGGTGGGGAGTTGGATGGGGTACAGTGTGTGTGGGTGGGGAGTTGGGTGGGGTACAGTGTGTGTGTGGGTGGGGAGTTGGATGGGGTACAGTGTGTGTGAGGGTGGGGTGTTGGAGGGGGTACAGTGTGTGTGTGGGTGGGGAGTTGGATGGGGTACAGTGTTTGTGTGGGTGGGGAGTTGGATGGGCTACACCAGGGGTGGGCAAACTTTTCCGTGCAAGGGCCACATTCAGAAATTCACAATTTTAAAGGGCCGCATAGTATATTAAGTAAAATAATTAATATTTTAAATAGCCAAAATAAAAGGTCTTTAAAGAAAAAAAAGCACATTTATTTGAAAAACAAAGTAACTCAGTAAGTAACAGAACAATGTCAATGAGAATGATGCATCTGACTGCAGTCATTTACCAGTTTGTTGAAATCAGGTGTCAAGTTGCTTGTGCTGATCCTTAACACTGACAGAAGCACAGCCTAGCCGAGTCAACGATAAAAACGCGCGTAGTGGGGTGGGTGAGTGGGGCTGCCTTATTGGTTGGTTTAGTTGGGTGTGCGACCAATAGGAGTCCAGGTTACAAACAATAATAAGGCTTATTGTTTGTAACCTGGACTCCTATTGGTCGCACACCCAACTAAACCGACCAATGAGACAGCCCCACTCATCCACCCCACGACGCGCGTTTTTGTGCGGCCCGCCAATGAGGTGCCCGGAATCATAACCGGCATTTTTGAAAAGCCGCCGGGAAAACCAGCTGAAGTAAATGCGCTTATTCAACAAGCGCATTTACTTTAGCGGCTTTTCCCGGCGGCTTTTCAAAAATGCCGGTTATGATTCCGGGCACCTCATTGGCGGGCCGCATAAAAACCTTTGACGGGCCGCATGCGGCCCGCGGGCCGAAGTTTGCCCACCCCTAGGCTACAGTGTGTGTGTGGGTTGGGAGATGGATGGGGCACAGAGTTTGTGAGGGTGGGGAGTTGGATGGGATACAGTGTGTGTATGAGGGTGGGGAGTTGGATGGGGTACAGTGTGTGTGTGGGTGGGGAGTTGGATGGGGTACAGTGTGTGTGTAGGTGGGGAGTTAGATGGGGTACTGTGTGTGTGTGTGAGGGTGGGTAGTTAGATGGGGTACAGTGTGTGTGAGGGTGGGGAGTTGGATGGGGTACAGTGTGTGTGAGGGTGGGGAGTTGGATGGGGTACAGTGCATGTGAGTGTGGGTGGGGAGTTGGATGGGGTACAGTGTGTGTGAGTGTGGGTGGGGGGTTGGATGGGGTACAGTGTGTGTATGGATGGGGAGTTGGATGGGGTACAGTGTGTGTGTGTGTGGGTTGGGAATTGGATAGATCACAGTGTGTGTGTGGGTGGGGAGTTGGATGGGGTACAGTGTGTGTGTGGGTTGGGAGATGGATGGGGCACAGAGTTTGTGAGGGTGGGGAGTTGGATGGGATACAGTGTGTGTATGAGGGTGGGGAGTTGGATGGGGTACAGTGTGTGTGTGGGTGGGGAGTTGGATGGGGTACAGTGTGTGTGTAGGTGGGGAGTTAGATGGGGTACTGTGTGTGTGTGTGAGGGTGGGTAGTTAGATGGGGTACAGTGTGTGTGAGGGTGGGGAGTTGGATGGGGTACAGTGCATGTGAGTGTGGGTGGGGAGTTGGATGGGGTACAGTGTGTGTGAGTGTGGGTGGGGGGTTGGATGGGGTACAGTGTGTGTATGGATGGGGAGTTGGATGGGGTACAGTGTGTGTGTGTGTGGGTTGGGAATTGGATAGATCACAGTGTGTGTGTGGGTGGGGAGTTGGATGGGGTACAGTGTGTGTGTGGGTGGGCTGTTGGATGTGGTACATTGTGTGTGTGGGTTGGGTGTTGGATGGATGGATCACAGTGTGTGTGTGTGGGTGGGGAGTTGGATGGGGTACAGTGTGTGTGTGTGGGTGGGGAGTTGGATGGGGAACAATGTGTGTGTGTGGGTGGGGAGTTGGATGGGGTACAGTGTGTGTGTGGGTGGGGAGTTGGATGGGGTACAGTGTGTGTATCTAGGTGTGGAGCTGGATGGGGTACAGTGTGTGTGTGGGTGGGGAGTTGGATGGGGTACAGTGTGTGTATGTAGGTGTGGAGTTGGATGGGGTACAGTGTGTGTAGATGGGGAGTTGGATGAGGTACAGTGTGTGTGTAGGTGGGGAGTTGGATGGG